>NC_060125.1:194155939-194330939 GCF_021461395.2 Schistocerca americana
GTATCCATCTACATCTACGTGATTACTCTGCTATTCACAATTAAGTGCGTGGCAGAGCGTTCAGTGAACCACCTTCAAGCTGTCTCTCTACCGTTCCACTGTCGGACGGCACGCGGGAAAAACGAACACTTAAATTTTTCTGTGCGAGCCCTGATTTCTCTTATTTTACCGTGATGATCATTTCTGCCTATGTAGGTGGGTGCCAACAGAATGTTTTCGCAATCGGAGGAGAAAATTGGCGATTGAAATTTCATGAGAAGATCCCATCGCAACGAAAAACGCCTCTGTTTTAATGATTGCCACTCCAATTCACGGACACTATCTCCCCTATTTCGCAATAATACAAAACGAGCGGCCATTCTTTGTACTTTTTCGATGTCATCCGTCAGTCCCACCTGATGCGGATCCCACACCGCACAGCAATACTCCAGAATAGGTCGGACAAGCGGGGTGTAAGCAGTCTCTTTGGTAGACCTGTTGCACCTTCTAAGTCTTCTGCCAATGAATCGCAGTCTTTGGTTTGCTCTACCCGCAATATTATCTATGTGATCGTTCCAATTTAGGTTATTTGTAATTGTAATCCCTAAGTATTTAGTTGAAGATAAGTGACTATTTCCAAAAATACGCCACTGTCGGTAAGAATAAACAATTTTATCAATTTTCTGGTCTGTTTAATTTAGTTTTGTTCGCACTGGGCTGACAAAAGTAATGGAATACCTCCTAATATCGTGTCGGACCTCCTGTTGCCCGGCGTAGTGCAGGAACTGCTCATTGCATGGACTCAACAAGTCGTTGAAAGTCCCCTGCAGAAATATTGAGTTATCCTGCCTCTATAGCCGTCCATAACTGCGAAAGAGTTGTCGGTACACGATTCTCTGCACGAACTGACAACCCGATTATGTCCCATAAACGCTCGATGCGATTCATGTCGGGCGATCCGGACGTCCATATAATTCTCTCGAATTATCCAGAATGTTCTTCAAATCAATCTCAAACAGTTGCGACCGTGACATGGCGTATTAAAAATTCCATCATTTTTTGGAAACATGGTTCGATTGGACCAGAGGACCCAGCCCATCCCATGTAAAAACAGCCCACACCATTATGGGGCGACCATCAGCTTGACTTGTTGTCAACTTCGGTCCATGGTATCATGGAGTCTACGCCATCCTAGGGCCTACCATCCGCTCTTATTATCTGAAATCGGGATGCACCTGACCAGGCGACGGTTTTCCAGTCTAGAATCCAAACGATATGGTCACGAGCCCAGGAGAGGCGATGAAAGCGATGTCGTGCTATTAGCAAAGGCACACGCGTCGGTCGTCTGATGCCGTAGCCCATTAACGCCAAATTTCGTCGTAGTGTCCTAACGGATTCGTTCGTCGTACGTCCCACATTGATTCATGCGGTTATTTCGCGCACCAACAGCTCTACGCAAATGCCGCTGCTCTCGATCGTTAAGTGATGGACGTCTGCAACTGCGTTGTCCGTGATGACAGGCAGTCGCTGAAGTGTAGTATTCTCGACACACACTTGACACTGTGATCTCGGAATATTGAATTTCCTAACGACTTACGAAATGGAACGTCCCATGCGTCTAGCTCCTACTATCGTTCCGCGAACGAGGTCTGTTAATTCCCGCCTTGCGGTCATAAACACTTAGGACACCTTTTCTCATGAATCGCCTGAGTACGCATGTCAGCTCCGCCAATGCACTGCCTTTTATACTTTGTGTACTCGATACTACCGCCATCCGTATATGTGCATATGCTATCAAGACTTTGCTCAACTCAGTATATGTATGTGTTTATTTTTTTTGGCGAAGGGGACTGTGGCTGTGATAAAGGATACAGTGACAGAGAGACACAAAGAGGTAATGAGTTGGACTGAGTGAGTGAATGAGAAAGGGCAACTGGGAGTGGATGGGTATGAGTGACTTACAATGGAATTCTCATTTCGTTTAGAAGTATATAACGCCACATTTGTTTTTGATTTTACCTCCAATGTATTGTACAACAGTTTTGCAAGATATGGATGTTATTTCAAGGAAACAGTTCCCCCAATTAATTTATATTGCTTACCTTCGAGTCCTCCCTTGTGTCAGCCGGAGACTCACTATTGTAAAGGGGAGGGTGGCGTTTGGTATTTGCTGTCAGCAAGAAAGCGAGATGCTTTGGTGAGAGGAAACTAACCCGAAGTCTAACTGGAGAGTTACTGTGACTGCAATATACACTCACGCTCATAAATTATGGATAATTGCAGACTGTGGTGCCACACAACGTGGCACTATACAAAACTGGCGCTAATAGCATAGGCACATTGGGAACACGCACGAAACAGATCTGTAAGTCCACTGTATTGGTGATAAGTTGAGAAAATCGTCCCGAAACACATGTGCTACAAAACGCCACTGTTTCCTGCGCATGTACCCCGACATCAGTATGGGATATGATCACCATGCACACGTACACAGGCCGCACAACGGGTTGGCATACTCTGGATCAGGTGGTCGAGCAGCTGCTGGGGTATAGCCACCCATTCTTGCGCCAGAGTCTGTCGGAGCTCCTGAAGTGTCGTAGGGGTTTGAAGACGTGCAGCGATACGTCGACCGAGAGCATCCCAGACGTGCTCGATGGGGTTGAGGTCTGGAGAACAGGCAGGCCACTCCATTCGCCTTATATCTTCTGTTTCAAGGCACTCTTCCACGATGGCAGCTCGGTGGGTCCGTGCGTTATCATTAATCAGGAGGAAGGTGGGGCCCACTGCACCCCAGAAAAGGCGGACATACTGGTGAAAAATGACGTCCCAGTGCACCTGACCTGTTACAGTTCCACTGTCAAAGACATGCAGGGGTGTGCGTGCACCAATCATAATCCCACCCCACACCATCAAACCACAGGTCCCTTTCAAGGACATTAAGGGATTGGTATCTGGTTCCTGGTTCACGCCAGATCGAAACCCGGAGAAAATCACTGTTCAGACTATACCTGGACTCGTCCGTGAACATAGCCTGGGATCACTGTTCCATTGACCATGTACTGTGTTCTTGACACCAGGATTTACGTGCTCTCACGTGATCAGGGATCAGTGGAATGTACTTTGCAGGTCTCCGGGCGAATAAACAATGTCTGTTCAGTCGTCTGTAGACTGTGTGTCTGGAGACAACTGTTCCAGTGGCTACGGTAAGGTCCCGAGCAAGGCTACCTGCAGTACTCCGTGGCCGTCTGCAGGCACTGATAGTGAGATATCGGTCTTCTTGTGGTGTTGTACGCTGTGGACGTCCCGTACTGTAGCGCCTGGACACGTTTCCTGTCTGCTGGAATCGTTGCCATAATCGTGAGATCACACTTTGTGGCACACGGAGGGCCTGTGCTACGATCTGCTGTGTTTCACCAGCCTCCAGTCGTCCTGGTATTCTACCCCTCATAACGTCATCAATATGTGTCCTTTGAGCCATTTGCAACACATAGTCACCATTAGCACGTCTGAAAACGTCTGCACACGTACTCGGTGCGCCGTACTCTGACATGCACCAACACACCTCTGCGTATGTGGACTGCTGCCAGAGCCACCGTGCAATGGCCGCAGGTCAAATGCACCGCATGGTCATACCCCGAGGTGATTTAAACCCGCAAACCGCCCACCAGAGCGTTGTTTCACAATGTATCAGCATTATCCTTAATTTATGAGGATGAGTGTAGTTTCATTGCAGCGTTCGTATCAGCGTTGACTGCAAAGCGCAGATGGTCGCGTCGGTTTGCCGCTACTCTCGCGGTATCCTTTGGAATACGAAAGAGGCGCAGCGAAATCACGAAAGCTGCGTGCGTGCGCATGATAACGCCTGAAGGAGTCCCAAGGAGATTGTGCCGGTCGATACTTGTGCTAACTTTGTTTCGTGACTACTGCTTCCCCTCACGCGAGTGGTCCGCCCGTTATAAGAAGAGTCTCCAAATTCGATATACATACACCACTTTTAAAAAAGTAATGTTCTGATTGTAACGGTTTAATCAAGCAGGAAACAAATGGGAATCATACTGTTAATATTTGCAGCTAATTTTCCTCATTTGGTACTTCAGTTGCTGTGCTCACGAAAGAGATCAGAAGTGCCGTCTTTTGCAACTGAATGTTTTATATGTGTGAACCAAACATCTTTCGCCTATTCCTATCAGGAATCTTTAGTGGCCTCCAATGTACAGAAAATTATTTAATTATACGTATTTTGACAGCCGATTTGTAGTGATTCTTGGCATCTCATATAAATTATGTCTATACAATGTTTTATATTTATTTATTTTAATGTTTTTAGATTTATATGCATTCATTTTTACGCCCTTTTCACTAATCCATGGGTTCTTCTGTACGTCCTAGATGCTGGTCACCGCTCCTCACTCCCTACTCCCCATCCGCACCTTTCCGATCACGACGTTCCTTTGCAAACGCTCCACAGTAATTTAGCGATAGCATGAAGAATTAACGGAGATTAACTCACAAAGGATTATACTGAATTTTTTAGTGTTCTTCAGGATTGTAGAGAGTGATATTCGCAAATTTTCCCAACAAGCAACTAATGTCTGAAAGTATGAAATAGGCATCTGGAGCACTGTGGCAATATTGTTTCTTGTCATGTTCTTGAGTGATGATATGGTCGACTTAACAGCCATATACCTCTGATTGCTGCAGGGGCCGGCCGGAGTGGCAGAGCGGTTCTAGGCGCTACAGTCTGGAACCGCGTAACCGCTACACCCGGCATCTTATGACCTCGGGCATGGATGTGTGTGATGTCCTTAGGTTATTTAGGTTTTAGTAGTTCTAAGTTCTAGGGGACTGATGACCTCAGCAGTTAAATCCCATACTGTTCAGAGCCATTTGAACCATCACTGCAGGGACAGTTTCTGTGCATGGGCTATCGCCTGTACTTGTTACATTTACAGCACGATTGGTTTGAAAATGGACAGAGGTGTCCGAAACTAGTCACCATTAAGAACTGATGACAGAGCTACAGCCAGTTATTTCAAGTGTCTTTCGCCATCTGAGGATATTGAATGGGGCAGTGGACGCCTGAAAATGGACTCCCAAGTGGAGAAATTGGAACACTTTCGACATATTCTCCCGTTTGAGTTTAATAGAGGGGTGACAGCAGCTGGGGCAGCCATAAACATTTGCGCCGTGTATGGGGACAATGCAGTGACAGAGCACGGCAATGAAATGGTTTTCTCGTTTTGCGGAGGGTGATTTTAACGACCAGGAGGAGTGCGTGAAGTGATGCTCGCCCGCTTTCTGCTAGACTGACAAAAACTACTATGCAAGAGCTGGGTTGGGAAGTCATTTCGCGTCCATCCTATTCATCTGATCTTGTGTCCCCTTAGATTTTCATCTTTTCCGCTCTCTATTGTCAAGGAACTTCCTTTCTAGATGAAAATACGCTCCGAACATGGCTCGACGACTTCTTCGCCTCAGAACCACGTGATTTCTTCAGTCACGGAATCTAAGAGTTACCCTAGCACTGGCAGACTGTTGTAAATAGCGAAGGGGAATATATTACGAACCGTTAAAGTCGAAGTTAACATGTGCCTATTGTGTTTATTGAATTTATGGAAAAACGTTACGAATTTAATGCACCAACCCAATACAATTACGGTACGCCGCTCCGTAACCAGCCTGGTTCAAAGCCGGTATGTGATACGCATCACAGATTAGTCTGTGATCACGCCACGTCGTACTATTTACATCTCGAATCATTGCAGTATTACGCGCCCTTACCTCTGGCTGCGAACGCACTAGGTCGGTGGCATGCCGGCGGCCTTCAGTTGTTTGTACTAGCTTACTTGCTTCCGTGAGTGGCTCTGTGTTTGTCTGCGTATTGGCTTTCTCTCGACTGACCAACGACCAGTTGAAGGAAGCTACACCACGTTCTAGTCTTCTTCCTTCATTTCATTTCACTGATGTCTCTAACTTATATTACAAATATACCAAGTCTTTTTCAGTCTCTCAGCTGCTGAATTTGAAGCATGATTCTGAGAACGGTATAGTTGATTTATCCACCAATGATCAATAAGGAAATCCTGACTGTAATATCTGTTTAAAGTGAAGTATATGCACATAATATTCTGCCACCCCTGTAATATCTATTTAAAGTAAAGTATATGCACATTTGATTCTGCCACGCCTATACATAAAAATAGAATTTTCGTCAATTGTAATCGAGATAGAGAAGAAGGCTATTAGTCGCTTACTGAGATCGATATTTGTTTGACTGCTAAATTTCTAGTAACATGCAACAACGAACACACTATTACGCATCAAAAATTCTCTGTTTATTTGCCGCTTCAAATTCGGATAAAATTCCAAGCTTTCAATGATGTCTCCATTTTATCTGAGTTTGACTCAGCAAGTAAATCGAGAACTCTTTAGGTAAGGACTCCGTCGCGCAAAACTTGATGGCTTTAACACACTATTTCAACTGGCATTGTAGCTGTACAGCTTATGGTTCAAATGGCTCTGAGCACTATGGGACTTAACTTCTGAGGTTATCAGTCCCCTAGAACTTAGAACTACTTAAACCTAACTAAACTAAGGACATCACACACATCAATGCCCGAGGCAGGATTCGAACCTGCGACCGTAGCGGTCACGCGGTTCCAGACTGTAGCGCCTAGAACCGCTCGGCCACCTCGGCCGGCTATACAGCTTATGGCCTTGCATTTTTTTGAACTTCAGAGCATGAAGGCAGGCCAAAATAAATTCTGTATTTGATTCACTCGTGGCTACTCCATAACTCTGTTGACAGTATGTATTCTCTGCTTCGCTGTCTTTTGTCTTGAAGGCGATGCAGCTTTAATTATAAACATTAGTCAAAGTTCTGTACAGTACTATCTTCTCCGTTGCGTTTCACAGCGCTGGTGGTTCAGTTACCTGTTTATTCTCGTCCGCGCTGACACCCGTCCTAATCCCCTCATTCACTTGTTTGTTAATGGCACCACATGAAATAACTGATAGAGTTTCGACATTGTTTTTCGCTGTTAACTCTTTAAAAATGCTATCAATTGTTAAATCTACACAATTGTCTACTGGCTGTTCGGTGGAAAGATTGCATGATAAGTCAGTTTCTTTCGTTATCCACTTTCCGCTTATCTTTGAAAATTTATTCTTTTTAAGTACCAGTAATTATGTAGCGCAATAATCCATGTGTTACTACGGAAACAAAACTTTGCCAAAGCAGAATATGGAATGGTGCTTAACGTCACATTTTAAGGTCTTGCTGTACGTTGTCACCATGAAAGTTGTAAATTAAACAGCATTCGTCAATTCTATCTATCTATCGCTTGCGCCTTTGTGCCGCATTTTACGCGGGGTTGGCGTGGTTAAATTGTATTTGGCATGTTAATTTGAGGGGGTGGCCGGATGCCCTTCCTGCCGCCACCCTGTACGCCCCGGGACGGAATCAGAGTACCCCATCTGTCTGCGTCTAGTGTAAATCATGGAAAAGTGCGGGTGTGTGTCAGATGTCTGTGAGTCGCGTAACTGAGGCGGGACGTGGGGCCAGCCCGGTATTCACCTAGAGGGATGTGGAAAACCGCCTAAAAACCACATCCAGGCTGGCTGACACACCGGCCCTCGTCGTTAATCCGGCGGGCGGTGTCGAACCGGGCGGGCGCGCCTACCCGAGTCCAGGAAGCAGCGCTTTAGCGCTCTCGGTTAACCTGGCGGGTAAACAGCATTCGTCAATAGTGTCAGCAATTTCACAGCCCAGATGACCCCTGTTAACATGCATTAAAGGTCGATAGGATTCACGAATTTCGATCGTATACCCCTAGAGCGTCAATGGACTAGATCTGAGCCGGCCACGGTGGCCGAGCGGTTCTAGACGCTTCAGTCCGGAACCGCGCGACTGCTACGGTCACAGGTTCGAATCCTGTCTCAGGCATGGATGTGTGTGTTGTCCTTAGTTTAGTTAGGTTTAAGTAGTTCTAAGTTCTAGGGAACTGATGACCTCAGATGTTAAGTTCCATAGTGCTCAGAGCCATTTGACTAGATCTGACAAGGACTTCCTGTACTTCGACTTTTCTCTAATTCTCAGGAACGGAATGTAATAGTTATTTCTTACTTTCACAGAGAGAAACGGCGCTAGCACATTAGCATCAGTTGACATAAAAACATCGGAGGAACTGAAGGCCATCAGTAGGCCTCATAGCTGATTGTGTTTCCGTTGTCTCTCGGGCGAATGCTTAACTAGTTTAAATTCTGATGGCTCTAAGCAGTATGGGACTTAACATCTGAGGTCATCAATCCCCTAGACCTAAACTATTTAAACCTAACTAAGCAGGCACTCCGTCTTCAGGCCACAAGTGGCCCATCGAGACCATCCGACCGCCGTGTCATCCTCAGTTGAGGATGCGGATAGGAGGGGCGTGTGGTCAGCACACCGCTCTCCAGGTCCTTATGATGGTTTTCTATGACCGGAGCCGCTACTATTTGGTCGAGTAGCTCCTCAATTGGCATCACGAGGCTGAGTACACCCCGGAAAACGGCAACAGTTCATGGCGGCCTGGATGGTAACCCATCCAAGTGCCGGCCACACCCGACAGCGCTTAACTTCGGTGATCTGACGGGAACCGGTGTATCCACTGCGGCAAGGCCGTTACCTAAACCTAACTAACCTAAGGATAACACACACATCCATGCCCGAGGCAGGATTCGAACGTGGGACCGTAGCAGCAGCGCGGTTCCGGATTGAAGCGCCCAGAACCGCTCGGCCACAGTGGCCGGCGCCTAACTAGAACTGTACGTAAAAATTCCGGAATGTCGGTAGAGCTTGTCAAGTAATTACTTCATGAAGACATTCCTGTAGACAAAGTTACGAACTATTTTTCAAAAAATAAAAAAATGATAAGGTTGGTTTCTATCCTGTGCCAGTATTCACAGCTATGCATACTTGCAACGCCTGCGTCCTTCATAACTGAAATACTTTCTTGATATAAAAAGAATATGGAAAAATAAGTAAGAAAGGGAGAAAGAGCGTTGCCTATTCGAATAGCTTCTGCGCAGCGCGCTATGTCGCGAGACTGGGAGATGGGCCAGACACGGATGGAATCCGCACGTCAGATTAACGGCAGCTGCTCTGGTGCACTAACCGGCTGCCTGTGGCTTTCAGGACGGTAGAAAAAGAGGAAAGAGTGAGAGAGAGAGAGAGAGAGAGAGAGAGAGAGAGAGAGAGAGAGAGTGAGAATAGCTGAAAGCCACCACTAGTCTGTATATAACCGCGGTGCAAAGTTAGTGAACACTTTTGCTGCTCCCGTAGTCTGGGCCCATTGATCACGGCGCCTCGGGGCATTCGGTCAGCGACTGCAAACCAACAGTCCGTTACAAGGCACGCTTTGTGCCTTCGCAGACGAACATCTCATTTAGAAATTATGGTGCAAGCATCCGCGTTAAAAATACCACAAGAAGACATTTACAAGCAAAGTCACTTCGCACAAATTTGAATTGAACGTAGTGACGAAATAAAAATATTAGAGTTTCCGTTAGGAAACGAATCGATTTGTTCCTGAACGAGAACTCAAAAGGAACTGATAAGAAAATAAGCGGAGCCGTGACACGCTTCCAGCAAACTAAACTAAACGTAAAATTATGGGTCGAATGCTTTAACACCTACGCACTGTCGAAGGCGTGGTACAAGTCACTTCCACCTAAAAATGAATTTATTGCCGTTCAAAAATGGTTCAAATGGCTCTGGGCACTATGGGACTTAACTGCTGAGGTCATCAGTCCCCTAGAACTTAAAAGTACTTAAACCTAACTGACCTACGGACATCACACACATCCATGCCCGAGGCAGGATTCGAACCTGCGACCGTAGCGGTCTAGCGGTTCCAGACTGTAGCGCCTAGAACAGCTCGGCCACTCTGGCCCGCAAATTTATTGCCGTAACAGAAACATAGACTGAGGTGGCGAAAGTCATTGGATACCAAAATGCAGAAATACAGACGGCGGCAGTATCGCGAATACAAGGTATAAAAGAGCAGTGCATTGGCGACCTGTCATTTGCGCTCGGGTGATTCATGTCCAAAGGTTTCCGACGTGATTATGGCCGCACGACGGGAATTAACAGATTTTGAACGCGGAATGGTAGTTGGAACTAGACGCATTGGGCAGTCCATTTCGGGAACTGTTAGGGAATTCAATATTCTGAGATCCACAGTGTCGAGAGTGTGCCGAGAGTACCAAATTCAGGCATTACATCTCAGCACGGACAGCGCAGTGGCCGACAGCCTTCACTTAATGAGCGAGAGAATACATGACGTTAGCATACAGTTGTCATTGCTAACGGACAAGCAACACTGCAGAAAATATCCGCAGAAGTCAATGTGGAACTTACGACGTTCGTATCCGTTAGAACATTTCGGCGGAATTGGCGTTAATGGGCTGCGGCAACTTGCTGACTGCATGTGGCAGCACTAGCAGTGGAGGGTATATAAAGCGTGTCGCAGGGGGGGGGGGGGGGGGGGAAACAGTGCAGTCGTTGTTATAATGCAGAAACGGAGCGATTTATCTGACGTCCAGAAGGGCATGAGCATTGCTTTCGGGCCAAGGGTGAAAGCATTTCCAAAACTCTTCGCATGCCGCCGTGGTTGAAGCATACCATGTATGGCAGAATGGCTTTATTCAAAACCGGAACCGAAGCAACTGTGGTTCATCGTGGGGCATAGATGACAGGGGTGACCGATGACTGATGGCTGCGGAGACATGTACGGGGACATAGACATGCAACTGTTGAGCAACTAACCGTCCACGTGAGCCAAGGGCTGCCAACAGTGTCTTTCCAGCGATCGTTCAGCGAACGTTGCTGCGTATAGGCCTTCGCAGCAGGCACCTGGTTCATGCACCCATGCTGACTGCTGTTCATCGGCGATGAACACAATTGGACGTTCACTGAGTGGCGACAGGTGATCTTTTGAGATGAATCACTTTTTATGCTCCATCGGAGAGATGACTGTTGGCGTGTATGGCTTCAAACGAATGAAAGCAAACACCCTGCAGCAGTCTTCGGCAAGGTACAGGCCGGAGGATGGAGCATATGGCCTGGGGAATGTTTTCTTGGTATTCCGTGGGCGATCTCGTCATTATGAAGGCACCCCGACATGCAGTTTGTTTCCTCGGCACGATGGCATCTACCATTGTGACAACGCAACCTGTCACACAGCTCGCAGTACACGTACGTGGTTCAAAGAGAACCAGGATGAATTTACCATACTCCCCTTGCTACCAAACTCCCCGGACTAAAACCCAGTCGAGAATCTTTGTGACCACTTCGATCGAACTGTTCGTACCAGGGAGCCTGAACCGAGAAAATCTGCGCTGCTAGCCACGGCCCTGTAGTCTGCATGGTTCCACGTCCCTTTCGATACCTTCCAGAAAAATCATTGACACCCCTCTTGCCCGTTTTTCAGCGGTCCGCGCTGCAGAATGTGGTTATTCAGGCTTTTGGCAGACGGCCACAGTAATGTGACTGCACGGTGTGGTTGCGATGCAAACAAATGCTAAACATATGCAAGCGACTACATCCCTTGTACTGCAGAAGAGCAGGAGTATCCGACGTTCTTCCATTGAGGCTTGCCGCTTTCCTCCACTGCATGTAGCCGAGCATTGTCTACCTGAAAAGCAGCATATGGGATAGCCTGAAGAAAGCTAAGAATCTCGGGCCCTCAAACTTACAACTGCTGTTGTGCAGATTGGTATTAATACGGAGTAGATGGGGTTAATGTATCCAATGGTGGCCCAAACCACAGCACTTGACATTTGTCCCTTCTGCCTGCCGTTCAACAATTCAGATTGCGCTCACGATGGTAACATCTGGCACTCAGATGGCCCTGGCTGTACCACAGGTTGTATCTGAATTCGTCTGAAAATACTACGCCAGCGACAGAGTCCACGTTCTAATTTCAGCTGACAGGTAGCGAAGAAAATATTTAATTTTTATTCCCAGCTGCACTTTCTATCCCATCGGGTGGTCTGCATTGTTACTGCGTCCAGTCAGTTTATGAAGCTCTTTTAAATCGCGCTCATTCTCGCATTAGCTAGCTCTCGAATCACGACAGGCTTATCCTCAGGTGGCAGCTATTTACATGTCCTTCAGGCCTTATACCGGGTGTAGTTAGTCGATGGAATCGTGGCTACGTTTTGTAACACCTGAAGCTGTAAATATGGTACTTTAAAACAATCTTCATTCTCGAATGTAAATATTCGCCAATGTGTGTTTTCTGGTCTTAAAATTTGCTTCTAACTTTCTGACAGAAATATTGGCTGAGCAATCTGTGTTGCAGTTACGTAGCGATAATCCTGTATTTATTACGTATCTGTGATTGAAATGGACAGACAGCCACAGAAGGTAATCTAATGCTGAAATACAATAGACATACACATAATGTGAAAGATAGCGATTACCTGGTATCCACAGAGTTCAAATTTACAGAATATCTCATCGTCATCCTCATCATCATCATCATCATATCATCGTTTTTCAACTGCAGTTTCCCGGGTGTGGTGCAAAAGCGCTCGCCATCCCCTTCTGTCCTCATACATCGTCTGTTCCAGGACAACTTCCCATTTGTGCCCTTTCTCCTCCACGTGTGGTCTTACAGTCTCTATACAGACTTTTCTTGATCTTTCCCATGGTCTTCTTCCTACGAGGTTCAGGTTGAAATACCTTTTGGCAGGTCTTTCGCTGTTTTTATTCTCATTATGTGCCCATACCACTGAAGCCTGCGTTTCTTTATGATGCTGATAACAGGGACCTCAATACCAGCAACTTTTCTATTCACCTCATTCCTGATTTTGCCCTTTCTAGTTGTTGGGTTCATAGTTCTAATGAATCTCATTTCTGTTGCCTGAATCCTGCTGAGGTCTTTGTTTAGTAGCGTACATGTTTCTAAACCAAACGTTAGGAATGGTACGAAATATATGTGGTACATGGTAGCTTTTGCTTTTCGTGGCATTTTATCGTCCCAGAGAATATTTCTGATTTGACTGTAAAACTTGGGTGCTTTCTGTGTCCTGCTGAGTATTTCCTGCTTAATGGTGTTGTCTTTCGAGATCATGCTTCCTACGTACTGGGAAACAAATTGTACTTTGATTTCTTCTAAAAATATATTTGAGGTTGTTCATTGCCCGTTGATGGTCATTTCTACTGTCTTTGTTTTACTTATTTTTAGTCCGAAGTTTTTGAGTGTGTTGTTCCAGTCATTAAGTTTGTTCTGTGCTTCAGCTTCTGTCTCTCCCAAAAGTATCAAATCATCGACAAAAACCAGGGTATTTGGTTTGATGTCCATTTTCTTGATAGATTTTATGATCTTGTTCGTTACTATTACAAGCAAGAGTGGTGGGAGGGCACTTCCTCGTTGGACACCTCTCTTTGTTTCAAACCATTCTGATCGTCCGTTGCCTATCTGGACACAGTTGTCATAGCATCTTGACTTTATCAGTTTGGTACTTTGGCATCTTTAGGTCTTCCAAACATTCGCGTATCTTGTTTCGACTTTTTCAATATCCACAAATACAACTCACAAGATTTCTTCCATATTCCCAGCACTTTTCAGTCAGCGTTCTTACTGCAAAAATAAGATCCATATTATCTCGATCTTTCCTGAATCCATGTTGTTCTTCCTCAAGCAAAGGATCTATTATCTTACTAAGTACCATTTCTATGAGCTCTTCTAGCAGCTTCATGGTGTGTGACAGCAGCGTGATTCCTCTTTAATTCCCACATTTTCGTCGATTGCCCTTGTCGAACAGAGACATAATGACTCCTTTACTCCAATCTTCTGGAATTTTGTTTTCTTCTCAAAATATCTGTCATTTTATATTTGGAGGTGCCACAACCCTAATACACATGCTTGGGTAAACGCAGTCATATAACTGAGTTCTCTGAAAAGGTAGACCCTGTTAATCGTCTTTTATGCAAGCACAGAGATAAAAAAAAGCCAGGGTGATCAATAATTAAAGTTTACGTTGCTGTAAACTGATGCACGTATGTACACTCCTGGAAATTGAAATAAGAACACCGTGAATTCATTGTCCCAGGAAGGGGAAACTTTATTGACACATTCCTGGGGTCAGATACATCACATGATCACACTGACAGAACCACAGGCACATAGACACAGGCAACAGAGCATGCACAATGTCGGCACTAGTACAGTGTATATCCACCTTTCGCAGCAATGCAGGCTGCTATTCTCCCATGGAGACGATCGTAGAGATGCTGGATGTAGTCCTGTGGAACGGCTTGCCATGCCATTTCCACATGGCACCTCAGTTGGACCAGCGTTCGTGCTGGACGTGCAGACTGCGTGAGACGACGCTTCATCCAGTCCCAAACATGCTCAATGGGGGACAGATCCGGAGATCTTGCTGGCCAGGGTAGTTGACTTACACCTTCTAGAGCACGTTGGGTGGCACGGGAAACATGCGGACGTGCATTGTCCTGTTGGAACAGCAAGTTCCCTTGCCGGTCTAGGAATGGTAGAACGATGGGTTCGATGACGGTTTGGATGTACCGTGCACTATTCAGTGTCCCCTCGACGATCACCAGTGGTGTACGGCCAGTGTAGGAGATCGCTCCCCACACCATGATGCCGGGTGTTGGCCCTGTGTGCCTCGGTCGTATGCAGTCCTGATTGTGGCGCTCACCTGCACGGCGCCAAACACGCATACGACCATCATTGGCACCAAGGCAGAAGCGACTCTCATCGCTGAAGACGACACGTCTCCATTCGTCCCTCCATTCACGCCTGTCGCGACACCACTGGAGGCGGGCTGCACGATGTTGGGGCGTGAGCGGAAGACGGCCTAACGGTGTGCGGGACCGTAGCCCAAGTTCATGGAGACGGTTGCGAATGGTCCTCGCCGATACCCCAGGAGCAACAGTGTCCCTAATTTGCTGGGAAGTGGCGGTGCGGTCCCCTACGGCACTGCGTAGGATCCTACGGTCTTGGCGTGCATCCGTGCGTCGCTGCGGTCCGGTCCCAGGTCGACGGGCACGTGCACCTTCCGCCGACCACTGGCGACAACATCGATGTACTGTGGAGACCTCACGCCCCACGTGTTGAGCAATTCGGCGGTACGTCCACCCGGCCTCCCGCATGCCTACTATACGCCCTCGCTCAAAGTCCGTCAACTGCACATACGGTTCACGTCCACGCTGTCGCGGCATGCTACCAGTGTTAAAGACTGCGATGGAGCTCCGTATGCCACGGCAAACTGGCTGACACTGACGGCGACGGTGCACAAATGCTGCGCAGCTAGCGCCATTCGACGGCCAACACCGCGGTTCCTGGTGTGTCCGCTGTGCCGTGCGTGTGATCATTGCTTGTACAGCCCTTTCGCAGTGTCCGGAGCAAGTATGGTGGGTCTGACACACCGGTGTCAATGTGTTCTTTTTTCCATTTCCAGGAGTGTATATTGTGAAAGGTGGCTACACTGAGCCACAGCGCCAGAGATTGCGCCAAAGAGTATTATTCCGCCGCCTCCACTGGCAGTGCTTGTCGAGAACTCGTAGTAGTCAGTGCTTGCTGAGATGTCGTAGTGAAGTGTGCTTGTCGAGAACTCGTAGTAGTCAGTGCTTGCTGAGATGTCGAGAAGTCGTAGCGGAGAGTGCTTGTTCCATGTTTTATGCAGTTGTTTGATGGGATAGACAGCAGATGTTGTTCTAATGGAGATATTGTAATGATCAGAGTGTTTTTCGTCAATATATATGAAGGTAAAATATTCCCTGTTTTTTAACGTGCTTATTTATGTTCTGGTACGCTTCGGTTTCTGAAAAAGGCAATGGAGCTGTATCATCTGAATCTCCGTCCCCATTTAAACTAAGACTGGTTAGTTTATCTGAAATCTCCTCAAGACTTTCCGATGAGTCACCTATTTTTTCTTTCTGTTTATTTACGTCTTCTGTAAGTGTCGCGACTCGGGTTTCAGTACTGACACATTTATTAGTTAACTGTTCATATTGTTGTGTTAAGTTATTTATTCTGTCATTTGGTACGGATTCCTCGATTCTTTCAAGTATTTCTTCCTTATCGTGTGCATGTTGTAAATTTAACTCTGAAAATTTTTGTACTATCATGCGATCTTTTTCTTCCTGTTCTCTGTCCTGTTCCTCTTGTCTAATTTCTGATGAAATTAAACTATTATTGTGAGCATTCAAAATCGGTTGTACTTCTTCTCTAATTTCTTTCTTTGATTCATCTTTCATGTTTTTGAAACATGTCCCTATTCGTGAGCCTAACTGTGTTTCCATTGTTTCCATCTCGGTTTTAATTGTTCCTATTTGTGAGCCTAACCGTATTGTCAAAGTTTCCATCTTCGTGTTAATTCTTCCTATTTGTGATCCCACTATTTGTAATTCAGATTCCAACTGTGATCCCACTGTTTTTAATTCAGATCCCAAATTTAATATAGCACTCATCAACTGCTCCATATCTTCTGTCGTTAATCTCGTATTCTGTGAATTTTCTGATTGAGAAAAATTTTGAAATGGTTCCGGACTATTTTCCCTGCTTATTAAATTATTTTCTACTTCATTATTCATCCTACTGTTGTCCTGTGTTGGCGAGTTCGCCATGTCAACAATTTCGTTATTCTGACTATTCATCATTTTTGCCTGTTTCATTGACCGCGTAATCATTTACAAAACATAAAAAATTCGTCACTGTACGAAAATTACAGAGAATATAACACGTTATCACCAACAATACCATTCACACGAAATGCTTCCCTCAAACACGATTAACGAACAATTGAAATAATTGCACTAAATTATCAAACCCGTAGACAAGACAACAAAAAAATAAATTTTGCAAAATACCATTAGAAGAATGCCAATTACCAAATCAACACATGCAATATAGACTACAATTACTAAACTACAAATTACTACAACAATACTACTGTCTACTATTTTTACAATCAGAAGAATTCCAAGGGACGATCCGAAGCAGCGGTCGCCACGTGCATGGGGGGCTTAATTAAATATTAATGCAAATATTTTTAATTTTTTAGTAGCTTTATGTCCGATTACGAAGTCTCGTAAACGGTTGGACCTGACTAGTTTTAGTACGCAATCTGACTGAATAGAATAACAACAAAGAATGAAAGAAAATTTTCGTTAACACAATTAATTAATTAAGTCCCCAGCAACTATAAAACCTACGAAACCAAAACACAAGTGTAATTGTTCTGTGTGTGGGAGTGTGATTCAACGTACACATCTGGCACGGTTCTTCTTCAACAAGACAAGAAATTTTAAATACCATTTATACTGAAGTAATTAAAAAAAATAGAAATACTATAATTGCGCAAGAAAACCAGAATTACACTCTAATACAAGAACACAAGCCAGATGCTTTGTTGACTGAACCTGTAATGACGCATTATTTAAGACACTGAAATAATGAAAAAAAACAGGGAATATTTTACCTTCATATATATTGACGAAAAACACTCTGATCATTACAATATCTCCATTAGAACAACATCTGCTGTCTATCCCATCAAACAACTGCATAAAACATGGAACAAGCACTCTCCACTACGACTTCTCGACAAGAACTTTTCACTACGACATCTCAGCAAGCACTGACTACTACGAGTTCTCGACAAGCACACTTCACTACGACATCTCAGCAAGCACTGACTACTATGAGTTCTCGACAAGCACTGCCAGTGGAGGCGGCGGAATAATACTCTTTGGCGCAATCTGTGGCGATGTGGCTCAGTGTAGCCACCTTTCAATTGTCAAAGCGAACTATGTGCAGGATGAAATAAAACAGCTTAATCTGCGGCAAAAGTAAGTTTATCGACCACAATGTTAGTCACCATCTTAAATCAGCGATTTTGTTGCTTTAAATGGGCATAGATAGTGTAGAAGTGGTGCTGCCATATCGCTGTGTACTGCCCAACATGTCTCCAGGACGTGGTGTGCCATTCACAGCCACGTAAAACGGCTTAAGAACAGTGATAAAAATCCTAACTGACAGGATCCGGAGCTGAGTGTCTCGCACGATGAGTGACCTCGCACGATGAGTGACAATCGGCTTAGAACCTGACAAGAATTGCTGCAGTCAGTAAATGCAGTTCCACCTCAGCTAGTGTACGAGCGAACATTGAGAAGGGAACTGAGTGCATGCAGTGGACGTTCGGAGCCAGGTACCTCCGAAAGGCCGTTGCTCACAGCAGCTGCCCGCCGTCATTGCGCCAGACAAAACACACACTGGACATGCCTGACTGGAAGCGAGTTGTGTGGCTCGCTGAGTCGCAGTTTTGCCTCTTTTAGAATGATGTACGGCTTCGAGTGAAGAGTAGGCCCAAAGAGGCGTTTAACACGCTGTGTGTGGAAGATGTCTTTCCTACCATGACCTAGGCCCACTGATTCAGGCTACCGTTAACATGGACCAGGATGTTTATTTCAACATTATCTGTGACCAAGCGTTGCCCTTTCTTGTACGTCTTCACGACGAGTATGCTGTGGACGCTCTCGACTTCCACGACGGCAACAACCTTGTTTGAATTGTTACAGACATACGTACTTGTTTTGACGAATACTCGGGCAGCGTCCCGCACCTCACCTGACAACGGCGCAGAACATTTCTGGCACTATTTAGAACGACGGGTGAAACGTAGTAATCAACACCCTCCACGGACTGGCGGCTTCTCGGGATTTAATCATCGATCAGTTATCAAGCCTAGAGGCGGTGTTACATGGGAGTAGCGTGTCCTCTCCTCCAGACGAATGGTATTTTGCCCAGGGTGCTTTCATTAACCACGTGTTGGGAACAAAATGAAGCCATTCAGTGATGCTGCAGCAATGTATGTTAAATGGCATTAGCGTGATGTCTCATGTAGACGAATAATATTTTGTCCGGGATGCTTTTATTAAATGGCGCTGGGAACAAAACGAAGCCATTCACTGATGCTGAAGCATTGTATGGGTAATGCATGTAGGTTACAGCTTGGGCTGTTTGCATGAAATCAGTGCGTAAGAGAAGAAATTAGAAACATGTTTGGGTTCGTAATTGGGTAAAGAAAAGACCTCATCTAGCTTAGTCCATTAAATTTCGGGCAAGCAGCCGCGCAAATAAAATTTCCTCCACTGATATTTCGACCACGTATCGTTCGGCCATCAAGTCACAAGACTGACGAAAAGTTTTTTCCTCCTTTATTGCATTTCGATTTCCCCTCCCCTCCCTCCCTCCTCCCCCCCCAGAGGGGGAGGGGCGGGCTGGCAGCAGCGTAATATTCTGCTCTACAGCCTACAGAAAAGTTAAAAAAACATAATGAGAATATAAACAAACACGAAAAACAGGCGGTAAAATGGTGACATTGAAAAACACTGTAAAAGGGCGGAAAGTTGTGGAATTTAAAATATAAAAAGCACTGCGGTGACGATGCGGATGAAGACACAAAGTAGACAGGCACAACTAAAGAAACACGGCGACAGTCTGGTTTCTGTTCGCACGAGATAAAAAACGGAACTAGCGACAGTAGGGTGGCTGTTCGCAACACTGATAGGGGACGCACAACACTGAACACTCACTTGTAACAGCACTATAGAGGTGACACGGTGGCAGAAGGGGGGGGGGGGGGGTGGGGGGTGGTGAAGGATCCGGGCCTATTAGGAGGAAAACGGAGGGAGGAGAGGAAAAGAAAAAAAGGAGGAGACTGTTGACAAGATGCCGAGCGCGGCCTTATATGCTCCACCGCGGCGGGTCACAGATGCTGGTCAGCGGCAAAGAAAACACATGCGCCGTCTGTGGCGAAGGCGTACTGAAATTCGATTCGCTTATCGATATATGTTCGGCGGCGGTGACACCATGACGACTTCTCTGCTGTTTAATTACCGCAAGAGCCGGATTCCATGCTTTGTCCACATTAAAACCATTATCTCTATTTATGAAATTATTAGCTAAACTAATCACTATAGCTTCCTTGAAGACAGATCCCCAAAAGGAAGAGGTGGATGTTAAAATCTTCACTGTAATTCATGGAATGCCCTGTATCAATACAATGTTCAGCCACAGCTGACTTGTCTGGCTGTAATAAGGGTGTGACTCACTCTGACGATGGCCGGACGATACGAGTCCGAAATATCAGTGGAGGAAATTTTATTTGCGCGGTTGCATGCCTGAAATTTAATGGACTATCATTACACTGCGAGAAGTTGAAAATGCACCTCATCTAGCTTGCTCAGCGGCCTTACTGAAAGTAACTGTAGTGGAAGACAGTAGAAGTTATTTTAATCATCTTAGAATGTCACCACAACAGTTTTCTTTTGTTTTTCTAAATAGAGTTAGTAATGCAAAAAAAAAGGCTAATGATGGTACTGTAATGCGTGAAGCATTGTCTCCGAAACTGAAATTACGAATCACACTACTGCAGTACGTTCAGGACTCTCGGTCTGTTATAAGATGCAGTTTTAGTTGATGATGATGCATTTATATGAACAAAATATTTAATTAAGCTTTCTAAAGAGTACAGTGCATAGAATTTCAAATAAAGAATACAGCTCGCCTTGTTGTGAAAAATCCGTCTGGAATTCTGGTTTCCAAATTTCGCTTTTATGAAAAGCCGACACCACTACGCCTACAAGTAGTTGATAAAATTGTCAGAGCTACATGTGAAATTCATAACCGGCAGAGAAAAACAGCTCCCCAGCAGAGTGCACAACCGCTGTTTAATGCCCAATAACAAGGAGAAGCATATATGCTGTGGGACTGATACTTGTAGATGCAAAGCTGCAGTCCGGAAGCAATAATTATTCCAATCAGGCCGCATTAAGAAGAGAATGGTTTAAAAAAAAAGTTCAAATCTGTGTGAAATCTTATGGGACTTAACTGCTAAGGTCATCAGTCCCTAAGCTTACACACTACGTAACCTGAATGATCGTAAGAAGAAACACACACACCCATGCCCGAGGGAGGACTCGAACCTCCGCCGGGACCAGGCCCACAGTCCATGACAGCAGCGCCTTAGACCGCATTTTTTTAATCTCATTCTGTTCGTTTTCGTTCGTTGTATCTGCGCGGGGCGGACGTCGCAAGACACCCGTTTCAGTTCATCGTTGACCCATTAACTCAGTTTTTTTTTTAATTACAGAGGGCAACTAACCCTCTGTCCGAACACGCTGAGTTACCGTGCCGGCTAAAATTAATATTGAATAAAGAATTCAGCTTTCCAAGCATGTGTAGCCTTTACTCCAGTCAACAGTTTTCCTTAAAAAAGCATCTGCCCACTCGAACCATGGAGTTTTTTTATTGGAGGCGTGTACAGTTCCACAGGCAGGTAGTTTGCTTGCGTGTTTGTTTCTTTATTGGTTCCATATCTACTCCTAATTTAGTGAATTGTCGCCTGCAGCTCAGGTGTTGCAACCCATCCGTGTTTAGATCGTGTGTGACGGTCTCAAGCGTAGGAACAATGCTGCTTGGTTTTGTAACGAACGTAATTGAAATCCAACAAGCAGCTATTAAAAGCATTGCTATCGATAAAACGAACAGTGTTCTCCGTTCCGCCTTTCAAAATTCAATTCGTTTACTCACTACCGACGCACCTAAATTCGAAGACTCGCGCATCTAGTATCGCCAAAATTGGAACAAGCCGAAAGTTTCATCAATGAGTTGCGCAAACGCGCGCCGCGCAGGCATAGTGGTGGGTAACGCAGTTGCCTGCAACCAGGTGTCGTCGTGTAAACTAAGCTTAAGGCTTCAGTAAACGAAATTTTTCATCAACTGCAATTGCTGTTATGTTGTATTCAGCGGCGAAGTTGAGAAAAACACTGCGCAGTCATCTGTCCGCAGGTACCAAAAGTTATTGTAAGTACGTTCTGGAACAACAATGGATATAACACAGAGTTGCTACACTCTGTCGTAATACTCACAGTCTTCTGCTTGCGAGATACGAAAGATCTACTTCTGCCAAGACGCTTTGCTATGATACATAGACACGCCAATAACCGCGCGTGGAAGTTTTTTTAGTACGGGGCAGATACCAACAGGTGAGGAATATATTCGATAGCAACACACATTTCAGAGACAGCGCAAACACATAAGCAGAGTAGATGTAAAAATAAACGCGCGTCTCAGGACAGACAGTCCGATTCATTGGATTACTAAGCGGAGCGAAGGCTGCAGTAATATCGTTTGTCGGATCACGTGCAGGAAGATAGATTGGAAAGGTAAACACGTATCAGAATTACAGCAATCGACTGCACGCACGCAACTTACCGCCCATTGATATAAAGTCGATTTCGATTGCACTTGTCGACAGCACCGGCTAATGGCAGTCCATTTGGTGAACTGTCAGCCTCAGTAAAGGGGCGGTTGTATCGTTTTACTGCCGTGATTGCGTAATGTACAGAGTAATTCAGGGCGGCCAGGATAAGCATTGTGGAACAGGGTAAAAATCAAGATACAATTTTAACCCGCTGGTAATGAGTTAGGCGCACGAGTGTCGGAAATTGGTCGTGGCACGCAACGCACCGTACCGTACCGTAGCCAGCCTGTATAGTTGGTTGTCGTTCTACTTCTATACCTCCTTATACCACAACACTTGTTGTCTACGATTATGTGTTAAGCTACGCAAGAGCGTACTATTTATGTGATATGAGCAGGGGAAGGAGCAGCTCAAGTTATATTCTGATTTAAATTACACTGCCTCACAAAAAAAAAGAAACAGGACAAATGGTTGGATTCCAATATAACTTCGTACATGCACACACTTTTGTGGTTATGCAAATGATTAAAGCTGCAATACAGGAGGCATCAAAAAGAATCATCCGATTTGGCACGTCTGTATTTCTCAAACTAATGAACATATACAAAGAATTTTACTTTTTGATCAACGGGAAACTCAAAAAGTTTTTTTTCATACCTATTCATAGGTGTTCAATATGCCTCCTTTGAGATGGACGGCATGTTTCACTGCTATACTCAAATTGTTCCCACACTGCAGCGAGCATGGCTTCAGTTATAGCTTTCACAGCTGCTGTTATGCGATGTCTCAGTTCATTCATTGTTGTTGGTAACGGAGACACATAAACAGTCTTTTATAAACACCCACAAAAATAATGACATACAGTCAGGTTCGGTGACGTTGGAGGCCAGTAATGTAAGGCAGAATCATTTGGTCCAGTGCGACCGATCCGTCGATCAGTAATCAAAAATGGTTCAAATGGCTCTGAGCACTATGGGACTTAACATCTGAGGTCATCAGTCCCCTAGAACTTAGAACTACTTAAACCTAACTAACTTAAGGACATTACATACATCCATGCCCGAGGCAGGATTCGAACCCGCGACCGCAGAGGTCGCGCGGGTCCAGACTGAAGCGCCTAGAACCGCTCGGCCACTCCGGCCGGCTGATCAGTAATCCTTTGATTTAAAAACTCCCGCACTTTCAGGTACTAGTGTGACGGTGTCACACCCTGTTGGTAAATAAAGTCGTTCGAATCAGTCTCCAACTGTTGGAAAAAAAATTCTCAAGCATGTGCTTCCTGTAATAATGCTGTCGGCAAAGAAAAATGGACCATACACCTTTTCCCGTGAAACTGCTTAAAACATATTAAATTTTGGAGAGTCCCTCTTATATTGTACAACTTCATGTGGTTGTTTCGTGCCCCATATTCTCACATTATGATGGTTCACCTTCCCATTTAAATGGAACGTTTCCTCTTCCCTAAACACTGAACGTGGAAGAAAAGTGTCATCCTCCATTTTGGCAAGAACGAAATTACAGAACTCCAGACGTTGTTGTTTGTCACCTTCACGAATAACTTGCACTAGCTGAATTTTGTATGGTTTCATGTGTAAACGTCGACGCAACACACCCCATACGGACATCGTGGGCATATTGACCTGTCGAGCCGCACGGCGAACGGATTTCCCTTGTGAAAGTATGACGTCTGTGTCAGACACTCGGGGACAGCCCGAGGATTTGCCTTTACACAAACAACCTGTTTCTAGGAATTGTTCATGTCATCGCCTAATGCTCTGTGCTGCAGGAGGATCCACACTATACCTAGTACGAAAGTCACGCTGAACAGTTATTACTGACCGCTACTGCGCAAAACGTAGAATGCAAAACGCTTTCTATTGGCCCGACACCATTTTTACGATAACTGAAGTGGGAGTACACTGCTGCTACCAATCAGGAACCATGTAAAACTCGAATGTGCTCTTTCCAACAGTATATATATACTGTTGCCTTATATATATATATATATATATATATATATATATATATATATATATATATATATATATGTGTGTGTGTGTGTGTGTGTGTGTGTGTGTGTGTGTGTGTGTGTTCCGCCGGCCGGGGTGGCCGAGCGGTTGTAGGCGCTACAGTCTGGAACCGCGCGACCGCTACGGTCGCAGGTTCGAATCCTGGTTCGGGCATGGATGTGTGTGATGTCCTTAGGTTATTTAGGTTTAAGTAGTTCTAAGTTCTAGGCGACTGCTGACCTCAGAAATTAAGTCCCATAGTGCTCAGAGCCATTTGAACCATTTGTGTGTGTTCCACATCTCCTTCTAAACCACTGGACTGATTACAAGCAAACTTGGTATACATATCCCTCACTGTAAGGCAACAATCTCCGTGCGACCAAGCACCACCTATTTATCATTGTACAGGAAATATGATGTCATGAACACTGACATGCGTGAGAAACTACCACATCATGCATGGCGTTTATGTGTATTACTTCTGTGCTACTAACTGTATTCGCAATAAATTTCGCAGGCAGTATTCACCCATGCCGCTACATGCACGTACAAAAGTATATCAGGACACCACCAAAACGTTCAGGAGATATGACGTCATGAACATTGAGAGGGGTGAAAAACTGTCGCATTGTGTATGATGTTTAAATTTACTACTTCTTTTCTATTAACTCTATTTGCAACACATTTTTCAGGCACTATGCGCATATGCCGCTGAATGTAACTATAAAATTATATAACTGTATGACATCAGGATACATGGTGTCATAAACACTGAGCTGCATGAAAAACAGACGCATCGCGCATGACGTTTAAATTTATTACTTCCTTGCAACTAACTCTGTTGGCAACATATTTTGCTGACAGTATCCATATATGCCGCTGAATGTATCCTTGTACGAGAGAGGTCAAGAGATATGACTTCCTAAACACTGAGCCGGCCGCGGTGGCCAAGCGGTTCTAGGCGCTTCAGTCCGGAACCGCGCGACTGCTACGGCCGCAGGTTCGAATCCTGCCTCGGGTATGGATGTGTGTGATGTCCTTAGGTTAGTTAGGTTTAAGTAGTTCTAAGTTCTAGGGGACTGATGACCACAGATGTTAAGTCCCATAGTGCTCAGAGCCATTTGAGACTAAACACTGAGATACGTGAGAAAATGCTGCATCATAATATGTGTTGATTTATTTCTGCAATTTTGTCAATACGTAACTCGTAACAAGTGTGGTGTGAAGTTCAAAGCCTCTATCTTCTATAAACATCTCACACGTAGTATAGATTTCTATAGTATCTCAAAGTATCTAAATGTCTTTCCTTAATTTTAATTAAGATATGAGTTACTTTTTTTAATTTTTAAGAAACAGATCTGTGGACACTTACTGATACTCAATGTAATGTTCTGTTATTCTTAAAAATGTCTATTGTCTGGCGGGGCACGATGCGGATTCGGTTTGAGAAGTTTTGTTATTGTTACTGTTATTAAAATTATACATATTGTTTCTAACTGTAAACAAAGCACATTAGTTCACTATACTGGATTTCATTCTTTATCACTAGCCATACACCTCTCAAGCGTCGAGGACTGTTCAGTGGATAATTCGTGTATATCGCAGTAAAGTGGCCCTCTGTACTTATCAGATAAATATTTTATCAACGCAGTGTAAATGGCACTGCTCCCAGGACACCGACAATCACTGGGGCCGATTCGATTGTTTTACGCACTAGTCGCTGTAGCTCATAACTTCGATTGTCAATTGCTCATTGTCATGGCCGTTATAAGAGTCGAGGGACATGAAAGGGAAGCAGTGGTTGGGAAGGGAGTGAGACGGGGTTGTAGTCTATCGCCGATGTTATTAAATCTGTATATTGAGCAAGCAGTAAAGGAAACAACAGAAAAATTCGGAGTAGGTATTAAAATCCATGGAGAAGAAATAAAAACTTTGAGGTTCGCCGATGACATTGTAATTCTGTCAGAGACAGCAAAGGACCTGGAAGAGCAGCTGAACGGAATGGACAGTGTCTTGAAAGGAGGATATAAGATTAACATCAACAAAAGCAAAACGAGAATAATGGAATGTAGTCAAATTAAATCGGGTGATGCTGAGGGGATTAGATTAGGAAATGAGACACTTAAAGTAGTAAAGGAGTTTTGCTATTTGGGAAGCAAAATAACTGCTGATGGTCGAAGTAGAGAGGATGTAAACTGTAGACTGGCAATGGCAAGGAAAGCGTTTCTGAAGAAGAGAAATTTGTTAACATCGAGTATAGGTTTAAGTGTCAGGAAGTCGTTTCTGAAAGTATTTGTATGAAGTGTAGCCATGTATGGAAGTGAAACATGGACGATAAATAGTTTGGACAAGAAGAGAATAGAAGCTTTCGAAATGTGGTGCTACAGAAGAATGCTGAAGATTAGATGGGTAGATCACATAACTAATGTGGAGGTATTGAATAGAACTGGAGAGAAGAGGAGTTTGTGGCACAACTTGACTAGAAGAAGGGATCGGTTGGTAGGACATATTCTGAGGCATGAAGGGATCAGCAGTTTAGTATTGGAGGGCAGCGTGGAGGGTAAAAATCGTAGAGGGAGACCAAGAGATGAATACACTAAACAGATTCAGAAGGATGTAGGTTGCAGTAGGTACTGGGAGATGAAGAAGCTTGCACAGGATAGAGTAGCATGTAGAGCTGCATCAAACCAGTCTCAGGACTGAAGACCACAACAACAACAGCATTCTATATATAGCAATGTATGAGCTAAAGTTAACGCAATGCGACTATACCTCTGCAGTGTCTGTGCAATGGTTTCCTTAATTTGATACGGCACAGTCACTATGTCGAATAACGAAAACAAATTCAGTCCTTCATTAAGCGGAGGTATCAGATTATAAGCGCGCAAAACTCTGTTTTTTCACCGCATATTTTTCTAAAAATCTGATGGAAACTATTTCGTAGCAGCTGGAATGCCGTCTCTGAGCACAGCAAGCAGCATTTGGCGAGCAGTAGAGTACAAAACCGCGCCCAGCACGGTTTGCAGAATGCACGTATGTAACAGCGAAAGAGCTCTAAAGCGACTAGCAATCCGCCCGGCTTCACATGGGTAGCAGTAATTGTAATTATCTACGGCCGGACGATTTGTCTGGCTGCAGTGGTAAATTTGTTTTCAGGCCACTGTGATTAAAATTCAGAGAACAATTATAGGTATCTGAATATCACCGCTTTCAAAGAAGTTAAACGATTTAAGCTGTGCACACGAGGAAAGTTTCTCAAGAAGCATGAATGTTATCTCTTCCATATTTAATTGGCGATCGGAGTGATATCTCGTGATAATGCTACCTCAGCGACCAATGCACCCGACTGCAGCGCCATTGTGGCATAGAATGGGCTTATTGGTTGGTTGGTTGATGTGGAGTAGAGGACCAAACAGCGAGGTCATCGGTCCCATCGGATCAGGGAAGGATGGGGAGGGTAGTCGGCGGTGACCTTTCAAAGGAACCACCCCGGCATTTGCCAGAAGCGATTTAGGGAAATCGCAGAAAACGTATATCAGGATGGCCGGACGCCGGTTTGAACCGTTGTCCTTTCGAATGCGGTTCCAGTGTGCTAACCACTGCGTCACCTCGCTCGGTGAATAGCCTTATAACTCGAAATTTAGGGCGTAGTAATAAATCAAGTTTGTGAAGCAAGGCTAGAAATGTGTTTCGTTTTGTTACTACAGTATGCAATCTTTCACCAAGAACCCACATCTGAGTCTCTGAAAATTAGAAGTAAGAAAGATAGGATTTAACGGCCCGTGAAAGTTTAAATCGGCTCTTCCTTAAGCGATTTAGGGAAATTACAGAAAGAGGAAATGCAAATAGCTGGAGTGGGGCTGAGCGTCCTCTCTTTCAATACCACCTCGCTTGGTCGTGGTAGACAAGGTGAAAAGTTTTCACTGCCGGGAAGTCCTCGCCTGTATTCTTTATTTCTCTGTACCCTGCTCGTTTCCCAGTCGACCATGGTAGGTCTCACGTTAAAGCTATTCGTTTGACCGGCACAATGACTAGAGCATGGTATAGAAACGGCATTTCTACAGGAACGAGACGCGTGAGTGACTGTTCCACATTTGTTTTGTCACTGACCCCGAGGGGATGGAATCACTTAGACTACTAAATCGCATAACAGTCGTATTGACCTGAGTGTGGCGTTGCGTAACAACGTGAAGCGTTGGATATTGAGAAAGCTGATCAGAATGCATGACGTCCCATCCTTACGTCGGGGCACGTCTACGCAAACATATGTTACGTGAGTCCTCAAAGTTGCACGTACGTCGAATGTGAAATAATTTCATAAGGAAGGACATAAAGATTCTTTTTGAAAGCGTGGCTCCTCTTTGCATGTAAAAGTTCCACCTATAGAAATTTGAATGTCGAAATACGTAATACATCTACGAAATCACTTTTGGCTTCTCCCGAAGTGACTACTACTGTGAATGTTATATAGGAACACATCGCCAGTTGGCACAAAACGATACCCAGGAACTGGTACTTTCAAGGAGCAGAGCTGGGAGTTGAGGTCGAACCAGATGTGCTTGGATTCGTGGCTCTTCAAGTAATCTTCTATTTTGCGTGGCGCACCATTCTCATGCCGTAGCATATTGAGGCTTGGCTATCTGACTCCTGCATTGTTTCGGAAAATTTAAGAACAGCCAGTCTAGAACACCAATACATACTGATGCGAGTCCACCTGGACCGAAGAAATTGTAGACCTAGCTCCTTTACTAAGAGAAGCTGTTACAAAACCCACCGCTCTTGTTTGGAGCGTCTCTCTCTCTCTCTCTCTCTCTCTCTCTCTCTCCCCCTCCCTCCCTCCCGCTCTCCTATTAATCTTACCTGGTAAGCGTCACAGACTGACTAACGTCGAAGATCCAGGCGTATTACGAGGAGCGTTCAGTAAGTAATCCAACACATTGTTTTTCTCGGCCAAATTCGGATGAAAAAAGGCGAAATTTGTTTTGGGACATCGTGGAATACGCCCGATTCAGTCGGTACAGTTTCATGGAGTTCCGGTAGGTGGCGGCGCTGTACGTAGCCTTTAAAATGGTGTCCGTAAGTGAGGTGCGTTGCAACCAGACAGCTATCATTGAGTTTCGTTTGGCGGAAAATCACAGCATCGTAGATATTCATAATCCCTTGCAGAATGCCTACAGAGACCTGGCAGTGAACAAACGCACGATGAGTCGTTGGGCGAGGCGTCTCTCATCATCGCAACAACGTCGCGTAAACCTGGCGGGCTTCCTCCTGTGACTCCTGCAATGTTGGAACGTGCGGACACTCTCATTCGAGATGATCGCCGGATCGCAATCAAACACCTCGCTGCTCAACTGGACGTCTCTGTTGGTAGTGCTGACATCCACTTGTTTGGACTGTTCTTCCACATACAACCCAAATTGCGGGAACTACTTAAACCTAACTAACCTAAGGACATCACACACATCCTTGCCCGAGGCAGGATTCGAACCTGCGACCGCAGCGGTCGCGCGGTTCCAGACTGTAGCGCCTAGAACCGCTCGCCCACCCCGTCCGGCTCTCCCAGTAAGGAGGCGTAAGTCTGTAGCTAAAGATATGCTGAATTACTTACTGCACGTCCCTCGTAATCTTACCTGGTGATTGTCCCAGACTGACTACCGTTAAAGATCCAGGCACAGGATGCTTTTTCTCTCTGCGGATCCGTAATGTTTCGTCGCTAGTTACGATGATACGTATCCATTTTGATCCCCTGGAACAAAAGCTATCTAGAATAACTTTTGTTCTTTGGGGCCCGCATTGCAAAGTATGTCTTTTAATGACATGATTATTTCTGAATAATATCCAGCTACACTGCTATGTAAGTTGTTTATATTTTATCTCATTCACAATGAGCCCATTTCCGCAAATTGCCATCGTAAAGTGCCCTGTAAATACATGGATAAGCGATGGTCTTAATATAGTTGTGTTGTAACTATGATCTGAAAATTTATAATATGTCATTAGGTGTTTTACCTTACATGTAACATCGTTGGTGTCATGTCCTGTCTGTTTTGGGATTATTACTTTCTCCCAGGAGTCGAGTGGAGATGTATATCAGATGTTACTTGTTTTCCAAATATGCTACTTTTCTGACAGTTGGGTGACAGTGGGCCAGCGATGTTACATGTTTACATACTTACCATTATAAATAAGTGATGTGTGAAGTTCAGTTGTTTATTTTTTTTTGTCATATAGGTTTGTCTCTAATTGCCTTTTTGCCTAAAGTTAGTTTTAGTTTCATTTTACATTTTTAATCTTTCGTTATAATTGTTGTTGTCTATGATTTATGTTGGTGTTTTGTCTCTGTTTTACACTAATCTTGTTATCGCTGTTACTATGTGTATGTGTTGTTTAGAGCCACTGATATTATTATTTTACCCATTTTCCCGATTTATAATGTGAATAAAGTTTTCTATATAGTTTTTGTGCTCTAAGTCGTTTTGTTCGTTCAGTAAATTTGTTGGGTTGCAGTATGCATCTGAATATATCTCTATTTCCTCAAGGACGTTCAACAATGTTCCCTTTTGCGTAATATATATAGATATAATCATCACACGAGAGAAAGTGAAAACAACTCATCTACATTTTTTTAACATTTACAAGCAGAGAAACACTATGTAAAACTCATAAATGAAGCACTAGAAATCCCCCATATTACGCAAAAGGGAACATTGTTGAACATCCTTGAGGAAATAGAGATATATTCAGATGGATACAGCACCCCAACAAATTTACAGAACGAACAAACCGACCTTAAGCACAAAAAGTATATAGAAAACTTTATTCACATTATCAATCCGGAAAACGGGTAAAATAATAATGTCAGTGACTCTAAACAACACATTCCAAAGTATCAGCGATAATATGAGTAGTGTAAAACAGAGACAGAACTCCGACATAAATCATAGACAACAACAATTATAACGAAAAATTAAAAATGTAAAATGAAACTAAAACTAACTTTAGGCAAAAAGGCAATTAGAGACAAACCTGTATGACAAAAAAAATAAACAACTGAACTTCACACATCATTTATTTATAATGGTAAGTATGTAAACATGTAACATCGCTGGCCCACTGTCACCCAACTGTCAGAAAAGTAGCATATTTGGAAAACAAGTAACATCTGATATACATCTCCACTCGACTCCTGGGAGAAAGTAATAATCCCAAAACAGACAGGACATGACACCAACGATGTTACATGTAAGGTAAAACACCTAATGACATATTATAAATTTTCAGATCATAGTTACAACACAACTATATTAAGACCATCGCTTATCCATGTATTTACAGGGCACTTTACGATGGCAATTTGCGGAAATGGGCTCATTGTGAATGAGATAAAATATAAACAACTTACATAGCAGTGTAGCTGAATATTATTCAAAAATAATCATGTCATTAAAAGACATACTTTACACTGCGGGCCCCAAAGAACGACAGCAATCATTTACAGCAGCGGCAGGTGGTACAGCTGCTGCAGCACAGATACGAGGGCTCGTGAGCCCTGGAGTGTCATGAGGAACTGTGAGAAACGGTTATTAGCAGTGGGATTATAGGCACGCACACCTCTACTCTCCACTAACGCCACAGCTTAGATGTGCACCGCTCGATTGGTGTTGTCAGAGGGTCACTTGGAAGACGGAATGGCGCACCGTGGTCGTCAGCGATGAAAGCAGATTATGCCTGCATGCAGGTGATGGGGGTTTGCACATACGATGTAGATTGGGTTAAAATTGTCTCGTAGGGTGCACAAGACATATTGGCCCAAACTCAGGCCTTATAGTCTGGAGTGCGAAAAGCTACAATTCTTGTCTCCTTTGATGTTTTTGGACGGGACGCTAATGAACACTCGGTATGTGTAGAATGTTGTTAGACCCGTTCTTTTGCCGTTCTTGCCACGGGAAAGTGATGTGTTGTTCCAACAGGATAATGCTCGCCCACAGACTGCCCGTGAAACTCAACATGCTGTGCAAGACGTGCAGCAACTTCCCTGGGCAGCGCGATCTCCGGACTTGTCTCCAATCGAGCACCTGTGGGATGTGATGGGACGACAAGTGGCTTGTGCGACTCGTCAACCAACAACTCTTACAGAACTACGTGAACAGGTCGAGCAGGCGCGGTACAACGTATCCCAGAACACTATTTGCCATCTGTACTATCGACTGGATGCCAGAGTCAACGCCTGCATTGCCGCCCGTGGAGGCTACACCACGAACTAACATGAGTGTTTCAGCATAGGTCGATATCTGGCACCTCAGAACCGCTTGTGCTATTGATCTGTAAGTGTAAGCAGCCGGCCGGAGTAGCCGAGCGGTTCTAGGCGCTACAGTCTGGAACCGCGCGACCGCTACGGTCGCAGTTTCGTTACGTTTAAGGGGGGGTAGGACGTCAAACGGGCCGACTTGGAGCAGGAGAGGCACCACAGGACATTTTAATTTCCACTGTCTATACTTTTACAAATAAATCCATAAAACTTTGTCAACATGACCAGGAAGGATTCAGAATTCACACTCGTAGCAGTGGAAGCTGGAAAACATAACGAAATAATTTTTTTTACATGTGAAATTTCATCATTTTTTCCACTTACTAATGGCTGCATTTGTTGCTGTAGGTACACTTTTCTTCATAAGTAAAAGAGATTCTTCGATGAATTTTGCACAGCTTACAAACCATACTAAAAGGTGTATGAAACTCTAGGATTTTCAAAATCTTTTAAAAACTGTGGTAAAAATTGATGTAATTAACTATAAAATTTGTGTTTTTTTTCTACACATGAAGTTTAAAATATAACAGTTCACTCGTTTTTTCATAAATTAAATAAATTCTAGAGTTTCATACACCTGTAAGTATGGTATGTATGCTGTGCAAAATTCATCAAAGAATCTCTCTAACTTATGAAGAAAAGTGTAGCTATAGCAACAAATGCTGCCATTAGCAAGTGAAAAAGATGATGAAATTTGACACGTAAAAAAATTTATTTCTTTATGTTTTCGAACTTCGACTGCAATGAGTGTGAATCCTGAATCCTTCCTGGTGATGCTGACAAAGTTTTATGAATTTATTTGTAAAACTATAGACACTGGTTATTAAAATGTGCTGTGATGCCTCTCCTGCTCCAAGTCGGGCCGTTTGACGACCTACCCCCCTTAAGTAGTTCTAAGTTCTAGGGGACTGATGACCTCAGAAGTTAAGTCCCATAGTGCTCAGAGCCATTTGAACCATTTGTAAGTGTAATCATTATCATTTCGTATACTCCGTATGCACAGTTGCAACAATAAATCTTAAGTTGACTGGAAATCTCTGAAAGGGTGTACTGATTTTTTTCTGGCAGTGTGGTTTACAGCGAAATTGCCGTCGACGGGAATCGACCCCATCGTCGGCAGACAACAGAAGCAGGTGAACGCCGCCTGACGCTTCTTCCCTAACACGCGCGTGCGTTCCCCGCGTTGAGTGTTTGCCGTATGACGCCATCAGTCACAGTGCAACACAGCCGCAGACGCCGGCCGGCCTCGGCAACCTTGGTTGCGCTTCGCGAAGTGTGACAACCGGAGCGGCACGGCGGAAGTACCTGCGGCTAGGTCGCGAGAAAAGTAAACAACAGCAGCGCGTCTGCCCTCTCCTATCCGGGACGCCGACGCAGGCAATTTTGTCAGCGGCGCTTCGACGGTCAGGTCATGAGGGACCTGCAAACCGCATGCACGTAAAAAAATTTATTTCGTTATGTTTTCGAACTTCCACTGCAATGAGTGTGAATCCTGAATCCTTCCTGGTGATGCTGACAAAGTTTTATGAATTTATTTGTAAAAGTATAGACACTGATTATTAAAATGTCCTGTGATGACTCTCCTGCTCCTAGTCGGCCCGTTTGACGTCCTACCCCCCTTAAGTAGCTCTAAGTTCTAGGGGACTGATGACCTCAGAAGTTAAAGTCCCATAGTGCTCAGAGTACTATTCAGATTGGTTCTGTCACTCGTAGGAGATTGGGCTGTTGATGAATTGTCGATATACCGATATCCTTTACAACTAATATCGATATATGTAGGCAGTATTTTTACGCTGACACATCGATGTCAAAACGCCAATATCAAGCCCCGATATTTTTATTTTATATTACATTTTTTTCACAATTTTCGAAAAATATTTGAAGTTTTTCTTTTGAATTTGTAGTAGGACATAATTTTGCTTTCCGTGTCTGAAGAAGTCTTACTACTTTTTGAACTTTCGTCACGTGCAATTTTTATCTTTGACTATGTGAAGCAAGTATTTGTGGCACAAAAGAAGAACTCCGAATGCGCGGGGGGGGGGGGGGGGGGGGGGGGGGGCAGTGTGAATGGAATAACAAGATTTCCGATGTGAAGAAACAGCACATCACTTGCGTTAAAGAACAATTTTTAACGCAACTATTGTGCTATTTCTTCACATCGGCATTCTTCGAAAACAGTTTCTGTAACTGACAAACATAAATCTACATGTCAAGATCGGTCTTTGCGGTGGGCGGACACGTGTGAGGGGAAATGCTGACGTAATCGGCGCTTTGCGCTACCAACAGAAACTGCAACGTTTAACTTCACGACGCAATTTCGACATTACAGCTGCAAGGTCGCTGGCGTTTGCAGAAATGGGGGAAAAAAAGGCAGGAAAGTCAATGTGAATTGTTTCGAACAAATCCGACATGTGACCGAACCGAGCAAGGGGGACCCATCGGACACTTTTTGTTGCGCCCCTTATGCAGTTACCATAGTTAGCAAGGTGGTTACCGCCAAGCATGAACGTGCATCGTTTTCCTTTCTATTCTTGCTCTAATAGAGGTAGGCAGGCTTTTAAACGAGATTTCCCAGCTACATTGCTTAGCTATTTTATTAAATTGGTGAAGTAACCTTTACAAGTTATCCTCATTATTTACTATCAGTACAGCATCACCAGTATAGAGTGCCTTTCGTTTTCCTCTTCACTGCTTTCAAGGGAGGCGGGAGAGCTATAGTGAAACCAATCTGCCTGGAGGAAGGACACTCCGAAGAACAAAAGCCTCCCGGTTGGGGATTCCTGGATGATGTTAGCGTCCTGTCTGGGAGAAAACATTCTAACGCTGCTCGCAGAAATAATAATAAGCCTCGTAATAGGACGGATAAAAACATGACAACATGCCTCAGAAGACGACAGCGAATTGGAAATTAATGTTGTTCGGAGCTGCCACATGGAAAACAGCGTCATGGGATAGTAAAGAGCAGCAAATAATAATAACAGTAATAATAATAATGATATCAGCGAAGGTACGCTGATGGTCTCGTGGCTGGATTTAGGCTGCAAGCACAGCCCGACGTCAGGCATAATCAGCATATGTGAGTCGCAAAGCAAGCAGAGATAAGCGCCACGAGGGAGCCGACGGCGCTTGTGCTGACGTTCCGTGCCTTGAGAAGTTCTTTCTCCCTGTGTCCGGCCCGCTGCTGGTAGGTAGCTCACAGCTACCTGTATCTCGTACCGGCCTCCTTCACAGTGGAAAACTAGCTGGAAATACCTGTCGCACTAACAGTCGAACTTTGCTCTAAATTTATAACGTCGAATGATGTGGAACAGCCGGCCGGAGTGGCCGTGCGGTTCTAGGCGCTACAGTCTGGAACCGCGTGACCGCTACGGTCGCAGGTTCGAATCCTGCCTCGGGCATGGATGTGTGTGATGTCCTTAGGTTAGTTAGATTTAAGTAGTTCTGAGTTCTAGGGGACTGATGACCACAGCAGTTAAGTCCCATAGTGCTCAGAGCCATTTGAACCTCTTTTTTTTAAAAAAATGTGGAACAGTGGAAAAACAGGGGAGAGAGAGAGAGAGAGAGAGAGAGAGAGAGAGAGAATTTACACTCCAGAGACACCTTCCTCGACGCTAAAGCCTGATTATGCTAGCATTCGCAAGACCCGTATAGAAGCTGATCATATTTTCCACTAGATGGAGAGTACAATATGAATGGAAAACGAAGAAGGAGGGATTGGGTCGATATGTGCTGCTATTCAACATGTACATTGAAGAACTAATGACGTAAATAAAGCAGAGTTTAGGAGTGGGATTAACATTAGGGGTTAAAAGATATAAAAAAATAATATTCGCTGATAATATTGCTGTCATCAGCGAAAGTGAGGGATAATTGCACACACTATGGATTGAGAGTTGTAAGAACCACACCATTCGTACTAAAAGTTCAGAAACGTCTCAGTTTTGCCGGTTGGTCCGTGGTTGGTGATATAAAGGGGGGGGGGGGGGGAGGGTGTAATTGGCCACGCTTTTCCACTCGTGTTTTGCGATAATTAAGCCAGTCTGTCCTTCAACTGACTCAGTGAGTCGCCGCGTAGGAATTCTTCCTACTTATTACGTGGAGGTACTCTCGTAGTTTTAGGTCCCCTTGCAGAGCCCTAGCAGCGCCGCTGGGTTCTGAAAGTGCAATACTACTGTCTATGTTTTACGTAATGAAGCGAGAAGAAGTTTTTTGGGCAAATAATTTTTACACGGTGTGCCATATGGTTCAAATGGTTCTGAGCACTATGCGACTTAACTTCTGAGGTCATCAGTCGCCTAGAACTTAGAATTAATTAAACCTAACTTACCTAAGGACAGCACCCACATCCATGCCCGAGGCAGGATTCGAACCTGCGACCGTAGCGGTCGCTCGGCTCCAGACTGCAGCGCCTAGAACCGCTATGCCATATGGTGAGTTTATTTAAGAAACACCGTAAAATGAACTTGTTCGCCCTGATTATAAGCTAACTACAAACAGTACGAGTACATGGTCTACCGCATGACTAGATCGAAAGACATCCTTTCGACGACGGCCGACTATGGCGCCCTGTTGTAACGTGAGCGTGCAATCGGTAAAGTTCGTATAAGATCGTACATCTTGGGTTATGCGAAAGCTATTCATTTAGTTATTAATATCAGGGTTTCCTGACATTGTAAAATTTTCTTATTAATTGTAATATCCGCAAACAGTGGTGACACTGGTCTTTGCTTTTTACCAGTATGTTCACCTGATGATGTGGATTAAAGCCGTGAAACCTTCTGTCTTACAGTAAACAACAATTTTACCAGCTGTGAGCGGAGTTCTTCCTAACATCATTGTAAAATTACCGAAAGGTAGGTAGTATTTATAGCCTGTAGACTCCTCCTAATGTCTGAGTGACAAAAGGCAACTTTCGTTAGCAAATATTTTTTAATAACAGTTATTTGATTTGCACCAGAACAAACGTACTTTGCCTACGTATCTCTTTGCTGACGTCACGAGCGATTTCTCGACACCTCATCCCACTGGCTCCGAAAGGGCCAGATGGCCAACCACTTCTGCTAGCCAGCATGGGAACCTACCGTTCGCTCCTTACTCCGTATGTATTGCAGCGTTGGTTCATTCACTTCACTAATGTGAAATAGCAAAACTGGAAATAAAATCAAATCCGCTCTTATCTGCAGATAAGAGGTGCCTTACAGAGTGAACGACGGCGAATATATATTAAATCCTCTCAACCTGATGTTTGAAGAGTTTAAATTGCAAAGAAATAAAAACTGAGATATTCTATTTCATTTCATAGTTAAAATGATTCATCAAACATTCACAATCCTGCAAACAGTTTACTTTCTTCGTTCAGACGAGACCTGTTTATAATTTGTCATACCCCCTTGAAAAGAATACAATGAAGCCACCTTCATGACTGTCAATTAAGAAAAAAAACTAAATTATATTATAGTAAAGTGGACACGCCTTTTAATTTCACTTCTTTCTGAAAATGACGAAAGTGCGAACACTTCATTGAAGAGACATAACTGTAGAGGCGCGTTGCAGGCATCAGTGTATGTCGCTTGCTAGCAATTTAAGGGAACCATAGATCGTTGCAGCTAAAGGATGTACTGCTTATTTTGCTAGGTTAAAAAGCTTATCCCATATTCTTAAAGGACGTAGTATTGGTCAAATCTAGTATCATACCCATATGTCCATTAATAAGCACCCTTTAAAATGAGCGCTACTTCACGTGTGTCGAGAAAGTTTAATACGATGCGGATTAGCATGTCACCTAGTTGAACTTTATAGGTTGTTTCTTGTTGGTTATTTATGTTTGCCTCTTATTCCACTGATGTGGAGCTGATATCCGTCAGCTACCTACATCTGTTGCTGCATCAGTCATAGCGCGTGTAGCGTACTGACTCCGGGAGATTTGCAGTCTGCAGCTTGCATTCTCCAGTTACCGACGAGGTGCGGTTTCTAAAGACCGGAGTTATAAATTTCCGCAATAAACACGTGTGAGCAAAAGTAAATCTTCGAGCGATCAAGAAAGTAAGGCATAAATTTTGCGTTAATATCAGTGTATGGGCGGTAAACGTAGAGGCAAAGGTCATAGGACCATACACTTTGACGAAGAAATTGACACGTGCTGTTTACCACCACATTGTGTGACAAATTACCCGTGTTCTTTGAGAATGCAACCTGTGCAAGAAAACAACGGGTATAGTTTACGCACGAAGGTCCACCAGCCCATTTTTTGCGCTTCCTACGACACTGCCGAACACAAACATATATTGAACGCTGAGTTGGTCGAGAATATCCAGTAGCGTGGTCTCCCCATTTCTGTGTCCTTAATCCCTGAGATTTCGGGATATTGGGGCATTTGAAGGTACAAGTGTATTCCACACTTATCGACAGCGTGCACACGTTACAGCAGTGTGCGTGCCGCACATGAGACCAAATCCGAAGCCAGCCAGGTATTTTCACATGAATATGAGATTCCTTGAGAAGGAGGGGTTAAAGACATGTGAGGATGTTGGATACCAACACTAACACTCCTGTAATTTCTACAGAGAATGGCTGTAATAGCACTGAATGGTCCATATCGCAACAACTTTTGGTTTCGGTGATCTATTTACAGGACTTTTCATCTACTTTTGATCAGTTCTACCCCTCTGTAAGAAAATGTGACGTTTTGTTTAACGTGCTTTATTTATTATGCTATATCTACTGTAGTCTCCCTGAACCTAAGAGCATTGCTGACAGTGCAGTACAAAAACTGTGTTTGGCAGTGTGCGAACGGAGAATTTACATACTAGTAGGAACTGCGTGAACAGTTATATAAGAATCTGTTGCGAGGTTCGAGGAGTCGATTGCGTGCATCGAAAGATAGGCCAAGCCACAAGACGGACACGTAGATCAAATATCTTAGTTCAGATATATCCTAACAAAATTTCTGCCGCTGCAAAATTTCTTTCCTGACACCGCTGGTTTTGCGCAAGAACATCCTGAACGTGAACGTGATCTTACCAGCAAGTCAAACGAAACACAGGGGAAATTAGAACAGGACCCACGGATAAAAGCAGAACAACTTAGTGCCGCAAAAACGAAAAAAAGACAAAAATGTGCGAGAACGAATCAACGTTTCTTTAAATTCTCTCTCTATCTCTCTTTGTTCCTTCTACTTCTTTGTTCGAATGAACAATGCCGCAAGGAAAGACGATAGCTAATGAAATTATGCCAATAACATTCCAGTTGGAGATGTGAGGAGCCGGACAATTTCAGTTTTGTTTATAAAACACCATTTCTCTGTGATCTGATGTGTATTGTACTACAGGAATACACAATACTGTGAGTAACGTACTGGTATTCGTGCAATTTCGATGATTGGCCTATTTTACTGTATTTCTGCGGCTCTGTATGTGAGAGTTATACATAACCTAAGGCATAAACGAACTGAATTTGTTTCTCGCCACACCTCTTCGCTTGTCTTTGTTGGAACAGGTCATTGAAACAAGTCGCAGGATGCCAGTGCAAATTCCCGTCCAGCCGTCCGGATTGAGGTTTTGTGAGATTTCATTAAATCTGTTAAGCCGAATGCTGGGATGGTTCCTTTGAAAAGGTATTTGTTCCGCATAATTATATTTTCTGTCTAATGAGCTCATCGTCGAAGGCTGGTTAAATCGGAATCTTTCTTCTTTTTTCCGCTTAAACTGGCATTTTAACAGCTAAGAGATAAACGAAGGAATGTCATTCGTAACTGTAGTAGCGGAACCACAAAGTGCTTAAAAGTGGAGCACTACTTACAATCTCAGTGGGTGGATGGATGCAACAAAATATCGCTTCATTGGAGACACTTCCTCCAGTGTGTCGTCTCATTAGTTATACGTAATTTAAGAACCCTGAAGAGTGCATAATGAAAATCTGTGGTCTGGTACGTTCTAGTGTAGAGGAGATACGCGAATTAGAGTACTTTCGTCGATTGTAGCGACAGGTATAAAAGGTCGTGGTGTGAAGCGCGGCTGTGGATTTGTGCGTCCAGTGATGTAGTTGCAGCTAAAAAAATTTTTAAAAAAAGTATGCGAAGAAGCAAAATATTTGACTATTTGAACTCGCTCGCGCTTCTTACTCTGACACGGTAGAATGAACTTGTGGCGAGTGTGATTTCTTCACTCTGACAATGTTGCCTGGAACATCTCGCATTTTCTCTCTCTCTTTTTTCCCCCATTTTTCCTCAGTTGTACCTATGAATGTATGTACGAGTACGTATAAAAACTTTCACTTGCAGTGGTGTCATGTTTCACGGCATGTAAAGGGCAACGTGACAAGCTAACAGGTAGTCTATTCCACATAGTTGTAAATTTAGCAAAGCATTCATTTATCGTGAAATTTCATCTGCAGACTTGAAGACTGATCAAGTTTCAGCGATTATCCGGCCATTGCAACTCTACACCACAAAACAACCACCTGTTTGTGTTGAGTGCCGTTTACGTAACGAAGATGAAACGCTTATTTGTGGAAGAGGTTCCGGTACTGAAGCCTTGAAAGAAGCTGCCGACCAGTGCATCAGCTGGTGTCCCATTAAGTCCGCAGAGAATAGCCACGCTCGCCGACGTGGGACTATTCTTAGAGTTGGACATGACAATAATCCTATAAATATTCCTGCCAGCGGCGCCACGGCTTCGGAACCGTCTTGCAGTCACGGTGACAGAAACTGCCGTCTCTCATAACTTAATGCAATCCTCATACAATTCGATGCTCTCGCACGGGTGGGAACGATTCTCCTGTTAGTGTATTGTCCGCAGTGTTAAGTTATGGAACAAATCGGCAAAGTCTTCGGCCTTAAAAAGTTTATGTCATGTCGTGCGTAAGGAGAACTGTATGCCGAATCAAGGAGCGAAGCTCCCCCCCCCCCCCCCCCCCCAAAAAAAAACAAACTGATATTTTGATAGTCGTTAGATTCATGTAACGTAACAGACATCATATCGTGAAATGGACGCACGTAGGAAAAAGTAGGCCGCTAAACCATGGACTCTAGGTAGATAATAGTAAATTAGAAACATGCCACGATGTAAATATGCTTATACAATAATGTCTGTATTCTTAGTGTGTCTACTACCCTAGCAGCTGAAATAACTTTTCTTATAGCAGTGAAGAACCTCTGGAATGTAAACAGCTGTATGTGGATGTGTGAAGTGGTGCCGTTGTGTTTATTCTTGTGCTGTGTGTGCCAGACAGGTATATACACAGCAAAGATATAAGTAACGATTTAAACACCCAACGTCCTTAATGGTGCGCACTCAAATAAGTACATATTTCGGTACATAACCTCGCTGGCACACCCAGAAAATGGAACTTGCCAAGGGAATCTGCAATTCAAAACTAATATACTCTTAATTGTAAAGCAACTGATAATGTCCATTAAATATTGACAAATAAAAGTGACTGAAGCTGTAAAATTAGGATAAAACCAGAGAATTTGTTTCAGTCTTACATCTTTGAGAAGTTGCATACAATCGCTGTACACTCATACATAACCAGAAGTAAAATCCCATTAGATTATGGTGGCTCTGTAGCTTGAGACGTCCCTTTTTCTTGTTCTACAGCAGTAACTTAGCACAGAGTGTAGAAAACAACTACGACGCCCCTTAACGTGCTGTTGTTTTATTATTTTAATTATCAACCTCAAGGTTTTGTTTGGAACAGCTCTCAGCTCTGTCTCTTGCCACATGTCCTCTTCATTTTTCCCAGTACTGTTTTTAGCACGACTCCTGTCGTAATATCTATGCAACCATTCTCTCTATTGGAATCATTATCTTTTTTATTACATATTTTTTCTCGTTGATTCGTTGCGGGACGTCTTCGTTCGATCAATGCACATGATCTCGAACGGTTATCTATAACACCATATTTCAATCTTCCCGACTCTCCAAGTTTCGCACCAGTAGAGTGCTGTGGTCTAAACATAGCTTTTCATCAGTCTCTTTCTGGTCCAAATAGGTTGCTGACGCAAATGTAACTTTTACAGAATCCGGTCATACATCAGTAATGAAACAAGTGAGTCCAGTTTTTTCATCATTTCCGCGACGCACTCGCGTGGGACAAATAAACCTGCTTTTCACTGTGTTCTTTCCATCTTTGCCTCGTAGTTCTGTTTGGTACGAACGTGCGCGTTAGCACTCCGATTCCGGGTCGCGGGGATGCGCGTCGATCCCTGATCGAATCCGGCCGGCTGATTAGTAACGGGGACCGCTGAGCTAGACGGCTTTTATGTGGTTTTCATGGAGTTTTCCGTATCCGACTAGGTGAGTATCAGGCGGGTATCGACGCACCGTCTCAGTTACACGATTCGCATCCGTTTAAAAAGCTTTCGCACATTTACACATGGGATAGCGCTAGACGCAGACAGTTGTGGTACACAAATTCCGTCCCGGGGCGAAAGGGATGGCGACAGGAAGGGTATCCGGCTACCCTCTACCGCTAATATTGCCAAATCCACTAATTAACACGCTGCCCCATGAACATACGAGTAAAGGCCACGAAAACAAGAAAGAAGGAGTCCTATTTGGTACGGGTCCCAAACACTTGAGCAATATTCAAAGAGACGAGACGCACTAATGATTTTTGTGTTTAAATGTGTGTGAAATCCTATGGGACTTAACTGCTAAGGTCATCAGCCTAAATTATCCTAAGGACAAACACACACACCCATGCCCGAGGGAGGACTCGAACCTCCGCCGGGACCAGCCGCACAGTCCACGACTGCAGCGCCTCAGACCGCTCGGCTAATCCCGCGAGGCAATGATTTTTAAGCAGTGAAATGATCATATGGTATTATTGGCCGGGAGACCCCGTATGGCGTGCACTTGGTGCAAGTCTGTCAATTTGACGCCACTTCGGCGACTTGAGATGAAATGATTAGGCCAACACACTCACTCCCCAAGCGAAGAAAATGTATACCCCGGCTGGAAATCGAACCTAGGGCCCCGTGATCTAGAGGCAGCGACCTAACCACTAGACCACGAGTTGCGGACTTGTAAGCAGTCCCCGTTGTAGACTGACAGCACTTTCAAAGTATCCCTATTAGTGGACCGGAGGATGCCACCTGCCTTACCTACGACAGAGCCTGTGTGGTCATTCCGTATGATGTTCCTGCAAATTGTTACTCCCAGGTATTTGTATGAATTGACCCATTCTAACTGCGAATTAGTGATACTGTAGTCATATGATACCACGTTTTTATGTTATGAAAACTGAATGACATTACTTTTGTGTGCATTCAAAGCGAGTTACCAATCTTTGCTTCGCTTTGAAATCTTATCAAGATTTGATTTCTGCATTTATTTATTTATTTCTTTCGGACAGTGGTTCATTACAGATAACTGCATCAACTGTGACAAGTATGAGGTCACTGTTAATTTCGTATGCGAGATCATTAATATGAACAACAACAACGCTGGGTTACATCTGAGGTTACTGCTATATTTGTTGATGCTACTTCCTGACTACCTAGAACTACTCCAACCAGTCACAAATTTTGATTCCCTATATAATCGTACTTCTGTAGTAAACTGAGTGAAATAGTGCGTGAAGATTTGAAAACGGAGTTCAGCGCTCATGATTTTGCTATGCTACCGTCAATTTCAGTTACTGTGTCGTCCACGGGTGTCTGGATAGTAACTTTGGTGCAACTGACAGCCTTCTGGTTTAATCAAACTGTCTTTTATTTGTAGAGATCTTACAGTGAGATTCTACTACGATAGTGACTGAAGACTTTACCCATTACCCTCGTGACATTCAAACGCATTTCATTCAACATCGCTGTATCTTTAGCCCTATGCTTTCTTTAGCACCTAGTGTGCTGTAATAGCGGTTTCTTTAGAAGTTTCTTTACAGCGTCAGTATGTCATGGAAGGTGTGATGGCTGAACGTCACTGTTTACTAGAGTAGCGTAATATTTTTTCCGGAAGAAACAAGAGTTTTTTCACCATTAGGTCATTGACTACTGTTCTTGCTAATTTATTTATGTATTTCGACTTTTTAGTTAGTATTTCTCCCTATCTATGTGAATCTATACTGTCCAGAATATGAAATCTAGTAACTCGATATATGAGACTGTGTGACAGAGACATAGATTTAATGTAGTTATCGATTCACCAACAGATGAAAAGAACTGTTAGTAGGAAGTCAATAGGCATTCTGGGTCATGGGATGAAAGCAACAGGCATTCTGGAGCAAATTCCACCGTTGATCGTCAAGTTTCCTACATGCAGGGGCAAACGCTCAATGTTATCATGCCCCTCCCCTCTCCTAAACCATTTCCGTCCCCCTTCTCTCCCTCATTCTAAGCTACACCCGTTTCCTTCCCCTACCCTTCCTTCATTAAGCCAAGCCCCTGTTTGGAAGTATGCCCATGAGACAGCTTCTGAGCCAATTGCGTTACACACATTTGGTTCTCTCGATAACAGCTTAGTATTATACTACTTGTGCAATCACGTTTTCAACTCCTCCTTAACCTACGCCCCTTTTTGGTAACAGGACACTCAGAGAGCTTATAAGCCAACACAAATGTTTAGCCTAGCCACAACTCCTTATTATACTGCCATATGGGCTCATCCAACCACATTTCTCAACTCTTTTTTAAGCCACGCCCATTTCTTGGAAATAAGCTAATCAGAGATCTTCCTACAACAAGGATAGGCGAGGCATGACATCATTCGGGTGCAGTGGCGTTGGCAATTTCGTATTTTGGTAGATTTCCTGTTTGTAATTTAGCTGCTCTGAGCGATGTGTGCATAAATGTACGTGTGTTGACCGTGTGGGCTTTCTAAACAGAGGGCAGCATTATGCTTTAATTTGCTTTAGTTCATATTTTAACGTTTACAAGAAAAAAATTTCAAATTAAAGCCATTTGTATAACGAAATAAATAATTCAGTTTTTTAATATATTTGAAAGTGAGTCTTTGGTATTTGTAAATCAAATGTAAAATAGTTCGCTTACTTACTGTATATTGCAGTTTTGTGCTATTAAGTCACTATATTCCAAGTGAAATCAGCAGAATTTACTAAGAAACATAGTGTCATTACCTGACGTTTTTAGAAGCTTTTTAGTAGCAGTTTCGCTCACCAAAATCCGTTTTAGGGTACAAAGTCACAATACATGACGTTGTACACTAGAAAAATTTTGTTGACTGGCTACATAGCTCTTGATTACTTCGATTTTAGGCTCAGTTGGGACCGTGTTACCGTTTGTTCTTATCTACACCATGACCATAATCGAAGTAGCAACAGACGAAGAATGATTGTAGCAACTGACGAAGAATGATTGCAAGATATTATTATTGTATCTCAAGCATTTCCGTCGCGGGCCTACTACACCTACAAGAAGACCCTCATCGAACTCCGCACGACAAGAAACGGTTTTAAATCAAACAGGAGTGTAATTCAGGGATAACTACTGTGATAGAAATCTAATAATACCGCAACGCCACTTTGGACCGAGCATCTATCATTCGGTCCTAAAGTGGCCACCCGACTGCAGCGAAAGTTTGGGGCGAGCTACTGTCATTCGATTCGAATAAGGCACCCTGACAGCAACTCCAATTCGGAGCGAGCTACCAATATTCGATTCCAATACGGCCGTTCGACTGAACACCGATTCGGAGTGAGCTTCTCCTTCTTCAACACGATCCTCGCCGCAGATAGCGTGTGAGTTTATGGGGCCTACTGAGATGGGTACGTATGCTTAGTCAGCAAAGACTCAGACAAGGCGAGACTTATTGAGCGTGTTCAATTTTCACATGCCTTATTTTTCACATCACAAATCAAAAATGGCTCCAAGCACTATGGAACTTAAAATCTGAGGTCATCAGTCCCATAGACTTAGAACTACTTAAACCTAACTAACCTAAGGACATCACACACTTCCATGCCCGAGGCGGGATTCGAACCTGCGACCGTAGCAGCAGCGTGGTTCCGGACTGAAGCGGCTAGAACCGCTCGGCCACAGCGGCTGGCTTCACATCACACACATTATATGTGGGTTGCGCGTGTCCGTTCAGGGTAAGCCTTTTATGCCACGTCAAGGACCTCGGCGCCTTTAAAATGTGTTATTGTGAGTGCAACTTACGAACGAAAAACAGAGTGGGGTGTGGGACTCGGCATCAGCTACTTGTTACGTAATACAGCGTTTGTACAGTGGTAGAAATTATTGTAAAGGCACTCGATTATTTGTGGAAAAACGGGTTTATTTACGTATTTGGTATTGCACGCATTTTTCCCATACAGTTTACAACAGAACAAAATAAAATACATTCTCATTTACCGTTAGCATTGGTACTTCAGAAACTTAAAAGAACAAGAGAAACTTAGGGGCGGGACAGTAAAAAGCTCACAATTATGACCCAGTATTTAGTCGAACCTCCATTGTTTTTAATATCTGCGAAAATCATTTTAAACATTGATTGTAAAAGGGCAGTGATTTCTTTTCCGAGACTGAGATCCACCCCATTCGAATTGCAGTTTTCAGCTCAGCCACAGTCTCAAACTGTCGTCCACTGCGATAAACACGTCGTGCTAGGATCCTATATAGATTCTCTGTGGGATTTAAATCCGAACTTCTTGATGGCCAACTCTGAAGTGTAATTCCCTTATCTTGAAACTACGATTTTGTCTTCGCAGACCTGTGAATCCCAACGTTATCGTTGATGTTGGAATAGTAGATTATCGTCGTCAAATTCCTCATACATACGAAAGAATTCCATTTCCAAAATTCCTGTAAAATCGTCGGACTTTATTTTGGGATGCAGTCATGCTATGTTGGACGCGCCTTTAGCACAAAATGCTGTCCAGATCATAACGCTGCCACCATCAAAGTTACTACCCATCCGAAAGTGTTTTTCTGTACGGTAATACTGAAAACTATCTGGCTCATCCAAATTAATCTTATCATCACTGAAAATTACTTTTTTCCGTTCTACGCTCCACGACATATGTTTTTCAACAAATTTCAGTCGAGCCTCCACGCCCATTGTTTTAAGGTGGCTGATGGAGCCATTTTTTGAATACCAGATTCGCGTCTTGAGCCAAGATTTGTCTAAAGCGCCTAGAAGTGACTGATTATTGCAGATCAGCCACGATTTGAGAGGAACACAAGCCGTTGACTTTTGTATTTACGCGGAACCAAACATGTATCTGAGGCTGACTATTTTCGTGGCCGGCCATATTTGCCATTTTTGGAATCCTGTGCACTAAATCTGACAAAATTATCAATGACACAACTGGAACTCCTTAATTTCTAAGCAATCTGGGGATTAGACAGGTCCATTTCTTTGTAGGCTTTAGTGCTTGCTTGCTCGTCGTTCGATAGAGGCTCTCCACGCGGCATTACCACAATAACTGCCGTACGAAATTAGCAGAGACACCTCCAAACTGGAACTGTAGAGAACCGTTGACATTCACCACCGTACGCATCATCTAGCGGACCTGCCTTTATACTAACTTCCGCCCCTTCCTACACGAAAGACTGCCTTTTTCAGTTTTTAAGTACTCGCCCTAATTCTTATAGTGAAATGAGAATGCATTTAGTTTTGCTTTGTTGTAAACTGTACGGGAAAAATGCGTGCAATACCAAATACGTAAATAAACATGTTTTTTTCCACGTGCCTTTATACTAATTTCCGCCTCTGTCTATGACAGGTAAGGTATTTTGAAGTAACAAGTTAAACCAAAAATTTAAAAGTAAAATGCGGAGATTAGTGGCTAAAATGGCTCTGAGCACTATGGGACTCAACTGCTGAGGTCATCAGTCCCCTAGAACTTAGAACTAGTTAAACCTAACTAACCTAAGGACATCACAAACATCCATGCCCGAGGCAGGATTCAAACCTGCGACCGTAGCGGTCTTGCGGTTCCAGACTGCAGCGCCTTTAACCGCACGGCCACTTCGGCCGGCCAGATTAGTGTTTTAGGACCGATAGACATAGAGGTTACTAGAGACGAATATGAAATTTCCGAATGAAAGTGAGGAAATGAGATAGAAAAGAAATGACAAAGGACACACTGGTTTACTCGTTGTTTCACGGAAGTGACCTTTTAGAACAAATGTCATGTAAATGTTTAAAAACGTTGGATTCAGTGTTCGACACAATGCAAATGGACATGGATACGACATTTTATCGCTCTATGCTCAGCAGCGTATGTGTTAGCAGTGCTTGTTTGCATCAAACTGAGAGCCAACTGAACAGTAAATCGTTTTCACGGACGATATATCAGTTATAATTTTTGAAGGTAGCAGTAATTTTCTACGGGGAGATCGACAACAATGTAGGCAACCTGCTTGTCAGCCAAGCAGGATGGTTGGAGGACTGATGAGGGGTACAGGTCTCTTTGAGTTCTGATGATTGCAAACGAATGGCTCAGTGTTAGTTTGAATCGCCATGGAATTGAATCTATGCAGTTGTGTTTACTTGTGAGACATTGCCTGTTACACAAACCATTGTTTCCACTAACACTTGCAGGCGTTGTAAGAGTCAGTAGAATGTTTGTTGGCCCTCTTGGTCTGTTGTAAAGGCGCCCCGTGGGTGACATTGTTCGCAATAAGCAGTTCCGTACGTATTGCTACACAATTCCTCGCTAAAATCGGATTAAATAGGAGCAAGATATCGTATGCAGTGCTGTAAGTTTTTCTTGTCAAGTTGGTAAGAAAGTTTAAATAAATCGGTGACATCTCGTACATACTAGACTATACAGCAGCGAGTGGTAATCATAGAAAACCAAGTTAGCGACGTACTGACGCCGCGTGAACCACGTTGACTCAATTTGCAATTGGTATTCACCCTGCGTGAAGTCCTTTCATAGCTTTTCCGGGTACGGTCACCGGACTAAAGAACCCGAAATAGCATAAAGTCTCGTAGAGCTAAGTTATAAGCTGAAGCTGATGTTACGCCAAAATATCATCATTGTAGTCCTTGAGAACGGAGCTGGAACTCGGTAAAGCTTTTTGTGACTGAGGATGCTGTATTATTAACAAAACTATCTATAACCTAAAAGTTACAGTCCATGACTAAATGCCTGGTAATAACAAGCCGAACATTCGTTGCTTCGCTCAACAAAGATAAAATGCAGATTGATTAATCATCATCATCGTCATATTCTTCTTCTTCTTCTTATGTCTTCGAGCATCAGGTTTGTTAGCCATGCATTTTTGTCTTCGACCTTCCCCTTGAGAGCGATGTAGATGGTGCACCTGGTTTTGTTCGTGATCTGGATGATGAACTATAGTCTCGGTCTGCCTCTTGAGTTTTTCCCTTCTACTGTCCCTTCAATGATACTTTTAATTACACCATCATGTCTCAGCAGACGGCCGACCCATGCGTCCCTTCTGTTGTCGAATACCTTCAGGAGAGAAGGTTTCTCTTCCTCCGCTATGTGGATAACGTCTTCGTTTGATATCTTGTCGGCGGCCAATGTGGCCAACTGGTTCTAGGCGCTTCAGTCCGGAACCGTGCTGCTGCTACGGTCGCAGGTTCGAATCCTGCCTCGGGCATGGATGTGTTTGATGTCCTTAGGTTAGTTAGGTTTAAGTAATTCTAAGTCTAGAGGACTGATGACCTCAGATGTTAAGTCCCATAGTGCTTGGAGCCATTTGAATTTGATATCTTGTCTACCCAGGAAATCTTGAGAATTCTGCTATGCTACAACATCTCGAAGACTGTTATTATGTGTTTTTCTGCTTTTCCTAGTGTCCATATTCCACTTCCATGCAGCAGCACAATCCAAGCATACGTCTTTCTTCCTGAGACGTCTGTCTGTGCTTCTGGATGTGAGATTTTTGTTTTACCTTTATTAATTTTCATATTATAGAAAAAGCTGAGGGTGGTTTCCATCTAATTGTTCTGCGTCTTCATTTAACACGACGATATCATCAGCAAGTCTCAGCATGTCTATTTTCTTATCATGAATTTTAATTGCTACTATAGCTCCTAGTTTCTCCCTAGCTTCACTCTATTGCTCTCTGAATGTGTCCATTGAACAAGGCAGGTGAGAGTGAGCAGGTCTATAGTACATCGCGGTTAATAGTAGCTTCTTCTTATCACAGCTACCTCTTCTCTTTACAATCTCTGGTTGGTTGGTTGACTTGGGGATCGGGACCAAACAGCGAGGTCATCGGTCCTTACAGTCTCTGCATTATTCTTCTGTCCTTATGATTTAAGCCAATCTCCTTCAGCATCTTAAAAAGCTGTCGGTGTCTACCGTGTCAAATGCTTTTTCTAAGTCGATGAAGGCAATATATGTGTGTTGACCGATCTCTGGTCATTTTTCTCACGACTTAATCGTAAGCCGAGTATTACTTCTCGTGTGCCTTTACCTCTTCTAAAACCAAACTGGTTGTCCGCGATCATTGCATCTATCCTGCCTCCTATCCGCATTAGAATGATAGAGGTCAAGATCCTCGAGGCGTGTATTTCCAAATTGAGGGTCCTATATTGTTCACATGTTTGCAAATGCTTTTTTTGATATTGACACCGTGGTACATTTTTAAAGTCTGTTGGGAGCTCCCCGGTTTCGTATATAACTTTTATGAGATACGTCGTATGCCGGTCAGGGTGGCCGAGCGGTTCTAGGCGCTACAGTCTGGAACCGCGCGACCGCTACGGTCGCAGGTTCGAATCCTGCCTCGGGCATGGCTGTGTGTGACGTCCTTAGGTTAGTTAGGTTTAAGTAGTTCTAAGTTCTAGGGGACTGATGACCTCAGCAGTTAAGTCCCATAGTGCTCAGAGCCATTTTGAAGATACGTAGTAAATAGCACGTACACACTAAATATAACATGCGTGGTAAATATTAAAATAGACGTCTGCGAAGAAAAACCTTGAATTGACTTTCTATGCAACTGGACTCACCATATTATCTTTAACCATTGTTGCACCCGCGTCAGCCTCCGTAGCTAAGTTGTCAGCGCGTCTGGCTATTATGCGGAGTAGCTGGATTCAGATACAGGTACTGACAGGGGGGGGGGGGGGGGGCAGGAACGGCGTTCAATCACCCTCGTGATGCCAACTACGGAGCTACTTGAGTGAGAAGTAAAGGATCCAAGGTCGGGGAAGCAGACAGCGGTTGGGGAAGCAGTATGCTGATGCAATGCCCCTCCTTACTGCATTTCAATGACGGCATTAGCTAGCCATACACGACCGGATTTCTGCAACGGACCGGAACCATTGGACAGTTCCGCTGATATTTTTACCCGATATGGCCCGTCGTTTTGCACTGATGTATAGTTCCCGCCCGTTGGATCTTGTCCTTAGATTTTCCCAGAGGCCGGGTCCCTTTGTGTGTGGTCTCAGTCAACGGAGTTTTGTAATTTTTCTGCGGACCGGGGACTGTGGTGCATGCTCAGCAGGTGACGGATCTGAGTATTTGTGACTGTGTCTCGCCGGAAATATATTCTAGACTGCGACATTTTTAGACATAATTTAACTGTAGTAAATTTTTCGATTTTGAAACTCTTTTATATCGTCGTCGTAAAGTTGGTATGGTCGATTGCAGGAAGACGCTGTTTGAATCCCAGAAGGGTTAGTCAACGGAGAATTCTATTTACACATCCACTCACAAAATATTGGAAGCCTTAAATCATAAAATATCGCCGGTTCGTATTTTATCTGATCTTTCGAAAGTGTTTCGCTCTCTACACATGTTACGCTCTTAGAAAAGCTCGAGTTTCGTGGCATTGCTATCTTTTTACACAACTGTTTTTAATCATACTTTTTTATTTTTTTATTTTTCCGTGGGACCACATTAAGGAGAAGTCTCCATGGTCATGGAACGAGTCAATACATGAAATTATAACACCATTGTAGAAACAGATAAAATGAAATATAAGAAACATATTCAGTTGTAGATTGTAGAAACAGATAAAATGAAATATAAGAAACATATTCAAGCGACAAGTCGTAAGTTTAAATAAAGAAAATCAACGATGTAACACTGGAATTTGCTTAATTTTTTAGCTCTTCCAGGAGCTCCTCGACAGAACAGAAGGAGTGAGCCATGAGGAAACTCTTCAGTTTGGACTTAAAAGTGTTTGGGCTACAGCTAAGATTTTTGAGTTCTTGTGGTAGCTTATTGAAAATGGATGCAGCAGAATACTGCACTCCTTTCTGCACATTATTTTACTGTAGTACATTTTTAGATTTTGAAACTCGTTAATATCGTCGTCGTAAAGTTGGTATGGTCGATTGCAGGAGAGAGAATGCAAAATCATTGTGCTAAATAATTCAGACAATCTTGTAAAGGTAGATAATCACAAATGGAGGTTCAATTTTGGGTCCACTCCTATTACTTATACAGGGTGTTTCATAAGTGATAGTCAATAATTCACACATGGAAAGTACAGGCCAAAAGTAGCTAAAAAGGTCCAATAAACAGGGGTCCACAAATGCACCGTTGTCGAAATACAACTCTTTTCTGTTGCGTTTCATCAGTGTCTAGTAGCACATGGCATCTCTAAAAGTTAAAGTAGGTTTTCGAAATGTTCTCCATGCGTCTGAATGAAACATTAAACTCGTCTCTGAAATGAATTGCGAATGCTCTCAGGCAGTCCTGGCGAATTCTGTAAATGCTGGAAGGCCGCTTCAATCCGCAAGCATAATTCCTCAAGAGAGTTGACCTCGGTAGCGTAGAACAGGCTACTGACATGGCTCCACACACAGAAATCCATGGGACTTAAATCCGGAGACCTTGGAGGCCATGGCACAGGCCCGCTTCTGCCTCTCCAATGTTGATCATTCGTCCAAGTAAGAAGCTGGCGCACTCGTAAATGAAAATGTGCTGGAGCATCGTCAAGCATTAACCACATGTTCAGGCCTTGGCTCAGTGGGACATCATCGTGCGCATCTGGGAGTACAGTCCGCGGAAACCGCATGTATTACTGTTCAGTTAGTCTCTGCGGTAGGGAGTGTGGTCTCCGAGCAGTCCTGCCCTGACATTCAACTAATAACGCTGCTGATGTGATACGAGTGTTGCGTTAGGACTGACACCGGTCCAAGTGTGACCGTTATGATAGTTAAAAGTCCGTCTCGGGTAATTCCAGCCTCATCCGTGAACAGAATACTGCTTACAAACAGGGGATTCAGGGTACACTGTTGTTGCACCCATTGACAGAAATTCTCTCTAGGAGGGAAGTCTGCATTGTTGAGGGCTTGCACTTGCTGGAGATGATATGGATAGAGTACTTGCCGATGTAAAATTAGCCAAATGCCGTTATGACTCAGGACGCGCTCAGGAATAGCAATCCTCCTTGTTGAAGTACTCGGATGTTCGTGTACAAAGCGTAACACCCTTTCCTCAACATTGAGTGTTATGGCTCTGGATCGACGTTCTAGTACAAGGTGTGCGAAACTCCCGGTTTCTCTAAGACGCGGATGTAACCGTCTAAATGTATGCCTGTCGGACTGGCTGCGGAGAGGAAAAGCTTCTTTATATAATCGTGCAGCCTCAAGGCCACTGCCATCCGCTTTGCCATACGTGAAGTGCCTGTCAGCGTACTCTTCATTGGTGTAACCTCTGTCCATGGTGCCTCCACGTTCGTAGCTGGTTGTGAGACCGTTACGGCACAGTGCACGAAGGGGAAATGGGAAGTACTTGCGCATACGCAACCAAACAGATAGCCGATTCCAAATCTTGATATACCGACGTAAGTACTGCGGTATCCAAGGGCGTTTACAATTGGTTCCCAACTCGCATTAATCCGATACCTCGGCAACGGTTGATTTGCGGACTCGTGTTTATTGGAGCTTTTTAGCTACTTTTGACCTGTGCATTCCGTGCATGAATTATTGACCATCACTTCTGAAACACCCTGTGTGCGTGAGTGACCTGCCACTTCAACAAGGAGAATTGGTACTTTTTACAAGCGATACTAGGGTTATTGTATTATCCATCAGAGACACAGCAATACAAGAGATTGTTAATGATGTTTTACAAAAAAAAAATTATTAAATGGTTCTCTGAAGATGGACTATCCCTAAATTTTAAGAAAACGCACTACTTTCAGTTCCGTATAACAAACAGAACCGTACCAACAGTTTATGTAGCACGTGAAAAGGAATTAGTAAATACGGTAAAATGCTCCAAATTTTTGGGTGTACATATTGTTGAAAACTTGAACTGGAAGAAGCATATTACTGAGGTTCTCAAACAGTTAAACTAAGTCTGTTTTGTTCTTCGTATAACTGCAAGCCTTGGAATAAGTTTTTCGATATATTCATTGGTCTACCCTTTCACTATCTATACTTGTAGTAATTAACACTTTCTGAAAGTTGAAAATCACAGTAGAACTCAGGGACTTTCTAAACGTGGGCCTTCGCAGAAATCCGCTTCTGTGTGCCCAGCGGGGCAGGCGGGATCGCCGGTTCTGAGAACTGAAGGTGACAGTCTGTATTCGTGTCGCCGGTAACACACGGACGGAGTTGCGGGTTTTTCGAATCCGTCGGAAATATCCGTGACAGTCACTGAAGTGCGGTCGATGTGGCAAGCTATTCGCAGAAGACGACCCGGCGGCTGATCGGGTCTGAGGGGCACGTCTGGACCAGTACGCGAAGTATCCGCACGCCAGTGGAACTGCCGATCGCAGTAACGCCGGCTGAGTATGCAACCCGCTCGCTGCTCTTGTAACGCGGCCAGGCGAACCACAGGGGCGTGATTGGGGCTAGCGTCTGGGGGTTATTCGGATAGCGATGAAAGTTCGCTAGCTTGGCCTTGGACGGGCAGCGCTAAATGTTAAGTGTTCTCGTAAAGGGCGACGTCGTTTCTGCTCTTTAATATCGCGCCGTACTGTAATTTCGCCAAGTTCAGTGGTCTCACTCTGGGGTCCGATTTTGCTCTCGCAGGCTCACTCCATCTCTGAGGAACAAGTTCGTATTCTACATCTACATGTACATCTACATGGTTACTCTGCAATTCACACTTAAGTGCCTGGCAGAGGGTTCATCGAACTATTTTCATACTGCTTCTCCACCATTCCACTCTCGAATGGCGCGTGGGAAAAGAAAAACCTAAATCTTTCCGTTCGAGCTCTGATTTCTCTTATTTTATTATGATGATCATTTCTCCCTACGTAGGTGGGTGTCAACAAAATATTTACGCATTCGGAAGAGAATGTTGGTGATTGAAATTTCGTAAATAGATCTCGCCGCAAAGCAAACCGCCTTTGTTTCAGTGACTGCCATCCCAACTCGCGTATCATATCAGTGACGCTCTCACTCCTATAGCGCGCACAATTTTAAAAAAAGGTGTACTTCAGTTTGTTTTTACTGAACACGAACTGCATCTTTGAGAGAAGCACCGGGTATATCATTACCTCCAAGCTTAGAGTGTGCTCCAAAATGCTGGAACAAACAATCGTTAGCAATGTTTGGTCTTTACTTCCGTGCAACCGCCCTTTCACTTATGAACAGAGTGATCTGCGTCATTTTCGAGTCTGGCAGCCCTGCTGCGCTAGTGATTCTCGATAGCAGGGATGTAACGGAGGTGTTCTATCGGAACCCAAGTCGGAGTCGGAAGCTGCACAGTTGTTTTCTAGGAGCTGGGGTACAGCAGTTAAGTAATTTTCATTTCTGAATAAGAGCAGAATGGCATAATCTGTAAGTTTATTTATTTGTACAGGGTGATGCCGTAATGATGTTACAGACTTTCAGGGATAATGCAGAAGGGCGATTGTATCAATTTGATATAAGGAACTCTGGACCAGAAACAATCAAGTCAAAAGTCATAAGCAAAATTTCATTCTGATACTTTTGACAGTGGAATACATGTACTCATACTGTTGTTATTATCGTAAGGTATCCAGATTTCCGAGGTAGTAGTATGGATCAAAACAAAAACGTCTAGTAAACATGGGCTTTAAAATGCCTGCCTTAACAGCTAAGGAAGTAATATGGACCAAAATAAGAAAGAAAGTGCAGTATACATGGGCACTAAAGTGCATACCGCAAGAGCTATGAACATTTTTTCGTATTCACTGCTGTGAAACATTTCTTCTACTGAGCAGTTCCCGTAACCCTCAAGGTATGCGTTTTAGAGCCCATACTTACCGGACTTTTTTCGTTTTGGTCCATACTACCTTCTCCAAAAATTTACAGAGCAAAGAGCTTACAGTAGAAGAGATGTGTTCCACACTATCGAACACGAACGGGTGCTCTTAGCCCTTAAGGTTAGCATTTTATAGCCCATGTTTACTAGACTTTTTTTTTCTTTTTTTGGTCCATACTATCACTTCTGAAAGTTGGCTACCATGAAATCTTAGCAACAGAAGTACTGGCACATGTATTCGATTGTCAGAGCCATCAGAACGAATTTCACTTATAATTTCCGACTCAGTCGTTTCCGGACCAGCACCCCCTACGTCATATTGATACATTTACCCGTCTCCATCATCTCTGAAAGTCTGAAACATCATCACGGAATTATCCTGTATAAAAAAACTAGTTTTGTCGTAAATTATTTATGTAATCAACGAGTACAAGATGTAATGAAAATATACGTATTGAAAATAAAAAGAAATGGCGTGCCATTGACTGATAATCTGATAACGAATCGCATTAAGCATTGAAGCCTACGCTACATATACTTACCACAGCGTGTTTCAGAAATTTCTATTACAGGTTTCATGGGATTGTAGACGGGACTGAGTACATGAAGTTTTGATAAGTAACAGATGTCTAGAAATATACCGTTTGGACATAAAATAAGTTATAAGTTTGAAAATCGGATCACGTTCAAATCTACCGCTTCACGATGCGGACAGAAACTAAACAAAGGGCACCGTCGTCAGTTCCTGTTGTAATTATGACGTCATATACTATTTTTGTACTACTACAACAACGGCTGCGAGAAGCTGGTATGTTCGCGACTAGAAGTGTTGACTGGCGCTCTAGGGCTTGTGGACCGTGTGTATGAAAGCATGAATGTCAAAAATGACATTTTGTGAGAGTATCGACGAAAAACATATGAGGAAATTGCATATGAGACCAGAATATCCGTCACTTCAGTTTACAGGATCATAACGGAAAACTTAAAGATGAAAAAGTTGCTGCCAGATGGGTTCCGCATGAACTGAATGGCGAGCAGGAAGCAGGTAGCAAAAGAATCGCAGAATTGCTTCAACGTTACCGATCGGGAGAACCCACCATACAGTCGTGATATGAGCCCACCAGACTTTGATTTGTTTCCCAAATTGAAGGAAAAACTCTGTGGAAAACGTTTTGATACAACTGATGAAGCTTCCAGTGAGGTGACCCGAGTAGTCAGACACCAAACAACGAAGATCCCCTATCCAGAATACAGAAGTTGCCAAAACGTTGGGAAGCTGTCGTAAGCAACAAAGGAAATTATACAGAAGACCTGTAAAGATGTTTTGTAAAATAAATTATTTTCTTTATTTCTGTCTTACAGTGTGCAGTACTTTTGCTGTACTTCGTACATCCAGATGGTGTTTCCGGACATGAGTTGCGTATCAAAACTCCATCTACTAAGTCCCCGTTGCAACCCGTGGAAGCCTGTAGCAGGTGATGTGAAACACCCTATATACTCTGGAAGCCACGTTGCGGTGTATGGTACTTCGCTACCCTTTCCATCGTTTCCTGTTCAATTGGCGAGAGGCGCATGCGTAGAACGGCTGCAGGTAAACAGTATGAGCTCCAAATTCTCTGATGTTCCCGTCTTGGTTCAAAAAATGGCTCTGAGTTCTATGGGACTTAACATCTGAGGCCATCAGTCCCCTAGAACTTAGAACTATTTAAACCTAACTAACCTAAGGACATCACACACATCGATACCCGAGGCAGGATTCGAACCTGCAACCGTAGCGGTCGTGAGGTTCCAGACTGTAGCGCTTAGAACCGCTCGGCCACCTCGGCCGGCTCCCGTCTTAGTCATTTCACGAGACGATTGTAGGTGGAAGGAAGAGGTGCCGACTCCTATTGGAACGCACACTCTCGGAATTTCAGCAGTAAACCTTTCCTTGATGCACGACGCCTCTCCTGTAGCGTCTGCCGCTGCAGTTTGTCGAGCATCTAAACTCTCGCTCTTACTAAACGAGTCTGTGACGAAACGCGCCGCTCCTCGTTCGATCTTCTCCATCTATTCTGTTAACTCATTGGGGTAAGGCTCTCCCAGACTGATTAACAGTACTCAAGAGTCGATCGAACGAATGTTTTGTAAGCCACTTCTTTCGCGGAAGGAAGTACATTCCCATAAGTTTCTTCACTAAATCTCAGTCTGGCATTTGTATTTTCCATAATTTTTGTTATGTGGTTATTCCGTTTTACTAGGTATACAACTTTTTTCTCGAAGTTCGGGGCTTTATTGCGAAAAACTTACAAAAAAAAAGATTCATAGTATTGCCCATCGCTGGTCACTACATTCTCCTGTCTTTCGGATAGCATACGAATCCCGTGTCGGAAGAACTAGGCGTCTTTTGTGGGGATCCATGAATCGATTCAATTTTGCACTTGTTCATATGATCGGAAGTGCTGGTCAGCCAGACTGTATACCAGTGATGGAAAAAGGTGGTACTCAGAGAGAGCAACGTATGGAGAATACGGCGGGAGGTATAGGACTTCTCATTTCAACGTTTCCATGTAAATTGTGACAGGTTTTGCGACATGCAGTCGAGCACTGACTTGCTGCAAAATTACCTTTACGTGTCTATCGCTGTATTGTGGCTGTTTGTGTTTCAGTGCTGGGCTCGAACGCATCAATTGCTTTCGATAATGATATCCTGTGACTGACTTCGTCTGTTTCAGTAGCTACGAAAACGTTATGGCTTCCCCCGCCATGCCCGTCTTCGACATCAAAATCAACGTTCTTAAGGCGTTGAAAACATTCTCTGCACGTTCTTCCACTAACAGTTCCCTCACCATTGTTCTTACCCAGCATTTTAAGAGCCACAGCCGCAGATTTCTTGATGTTAAAACTTCCCGCAAATGGCGTGAAATGGGTACGAAAGTTGACGTACTTAATCGAGAATAACCTTATGATGCAGTCACAAATGTACTAATATCTTTATGGCATTATGTTTACTGATGCCTAAGCTTATTGTATTACACCTATGACCAACCACATGAACCTCACTTGCCGCTACTGCCGTCTGTTGCGAAACGGCGGAAGCAAAGTTGTAGACCTAATATGTCGCTCCCCTCAGCTACATTCGGGTATTTTACGATTGTTACTGTTTCCAGTGATTTTTCACCAAAGCTTCATCAGTCAGCGATGGATCTCTTCGGCTATTCACGCGCAGTACGTTACATTTAATTATGTCCAGGGTCAACTGCCAGTCCCTGCAGCAATCATGTATCCTCTGCAGGTCTTCCTACAATTCGCTACATTCTTCTCGCGTTGCTACGTTCTTATACATAACTGCATTGCCTGTGAACATCCTCATTCAGAGTCCGTTCAGAATACCGCGCAGTTGGTAGGGTGTGTGTGGGTAGAGCAGTACTGCTAGGGGTTACAGGCAGGTGCTGTAGGGGAAATGCAGAGTGCTGGAGGGGAAGTGCTGCTCTAAACCGAATACGACACTCACATTTATTGTAGGTATTGAGTAGAGCCCCTCAACGCCCAGACTTCCATCGAGACCATTCAAAAAGATGTGACTCCTCTGCTTTGATTAATATCTAAAAATAATTCCACTAAAAATGCAGCGATTTATTTTCCATTGGATTGTTAACAATTTGTAACTTTCAGAGAAGTGTCATGAGTGGCGAATTTTGAATAAAACCTACTCTTTTCTCTTGTTGTCATGTTAAAATTTTTACATAGTATCACCTGTCTAACATGCTGTGCAGACGCAATCGTGAGAGAAATCTGAAACAGTGGTTTATTAAGTTTATTGGTTCAAATGGCTCTAAGCACTATGGGAATTAACATCTGAGGTCATCAGTCCCCTAAACTTAGAACTACTTAAACCTAACTAACCTAAGAACATCACACATATCCATGCCCAAAGCAGGATTCGAACCTGCGACCGTAGCAACAACGCGGTTCCAGACTGAAGCACCTAGAACCATTAAGTTTATTAAGTGAGGAACCGAGGAAAAGTAAGGTTAGTAGCTTACTAAAAAAGCACATCCTGAGTACAAAATAAACGTGTAATGTCTTCGCTTACGTTTTTCCAAAACCCATAGCACTTCTCTCCTCACCAGCTATCGATGGACCCTCCAAATTACATTCTTTCATAAAAAAGTCTGTAGTTAGTGTAATTAAGCATATGGTAAAATACTCTTGTCTTTGTGTGCTTTAATTTGCCAAAATGTCATTTCGATATTTCAAACCGTTTATGAAATATGAGGAATATTGTAGACATTTGATTCTGGCATTATCGCTGGCACAGCGCGATCGTAAATGAGTGTGCTACATCAGATTAATTTTCTCGATATTGGTGACGGATAGAGACCTCCACCCAAGTCTAAGCAAAATTCGATATGTTAGCTAAATTTCATACGCAGCAACATATTGCGTAATTTGCACCAAACACAAAATAACCTGGACTACTACTTCTCATTGCAAGCTTTTTCGAATTTCGCGCAGTGTGTTACTTCCATGTAAATACCACAATAACTATGACCGTTAACGAAATTATGGGCACGTCATCATAAACTTGGCGTATAAAGCTATAAGTAATGCAAAAATGATTTTTTTACTAAGTGCACTGCTGGCCATTAAAATTGCTACACCACGAAGATGACATGCTAAAGTCGCGAAATTTAACTGACAGGAAGAAGATGCTGTGATAGGCAAATGATTAGCTTTTCAGAGCATTCACACAAGGTTGGCGCCGGTGGCGACACCTACAACGTGCTGACATGAGGAAAGTTTCCAACCGATTTCTCATACACAAACAGCAGTTGACCGGCGTTGCCTGGTGAAACGTTGTTGTGATGCCTCGTGTAAGGAGGAGAAATGCGTGCCATCACGTTTCCGACTTTGATAAAGGTCGGATTGTAGCCTATCGCGATTGCGGTTTATCGTATCGCGACATTGCTGCTCGCGTTGGTCCAGATCCAATGACCGTTAGCGGAATATGGAATTGGTGGGTTCAGGAGGGTAATACGGAACGCCGTGCTGGATCCCAACGACCTCGTATCACTAGCAGTCGAGATGAGAGGCATCTTATCCGCATCGCTGTAACGGATCGTGCAGCCACGTCTCGATCCCTGAGTCAACAGATGGGGACGTTTGCAAGACAACAACCATCTGCACGAACAGTTCGGCGACGTTTGCAGCAGCATGGGCTATCAGCTCGGAGACCATGGCTGCGGTTACCCTTGGCGCTGCATCACAGACAGGAGCGCCTGCGATGGTGTACTCAACGACGAACCTGGGTGCACGGATGGCAAAACGTAATTTTTTCGGATGAATCCAGGTTCTGTTTACAGTATCATGATGGTCGCATCCGTGTTTGGCGACATCGCGGTGAACGCACATTGGAAGTGTATATTCGTCATCGCCGTACTGGCGTATCACCCGGCGTGATGGTATGGAGTGTCATTGGTTACACGTCTCTGTCACCTCTTGTTTGCATTGACCGCACTTTGAGCAGTGGACGTTACATTTAAGATGTGTTACGACCCGTGACTCTACCCTTCATTCGATCCCTGCGAAACCGTACATTTCAGCAGGATAATGCAGGACCGCATGTTGTAGGTCCTGTACGGGCCTTTCTGGATACAGAAAATGTTCGACTGCTGCCCTGGCCAGCAGATTCTCCAGATCTCTCACCAATTGGAAACGTCTGGTCAATGGTGGCCGAGCAACTAGGTCGCCACAATACGCCAGTCACAACTCTTGATGAACTGTGGTATCGTGTTGAAGCTGCATGGGCTGCTGTACCTGCACACGCCATCCAAGCTCTGTTTGACTCGATGCCCAGGCGTATCAAGGCCGTTATTACAGCCAGAGGTGCTTGTTCTGGGTAGTGATTTCACAGCATCTATGCACCCAAATTGCGTGAAAATGCAGTGACATGTCAGTTCTAGTATAATATATTTGTCCAATGAATATCCGTTTATCATCTGCATTTCTTCGTGGTGTAGCAATTTTAATGGCCAGTAGTGTAATTTCTGTAAAATCGTTTGGCAAAGATTGCAGGGCGTGTGCCTCTATTCTGTAATCGCCGCCCGCCCGAAAGGTGGCAGACACTGTCAGCCTCCCCTTTCGAACAAAAGAATGAACTGGCCCAGCTCTTTGGACGAAAACTGCTCACTGCACATCGGCCACGTTATCCTGCGCGGACTCTACCTTCCGGCGTTATCCACTTGGTCAGTGGTCGGCAAATCGCGGTTCGCGAATCAGATGCGACTGTCTGGCCCCATGCTTGAGGTTCTTCTGCAAAACACCTCATGTGGGCACGCATGTACAGTGTGAATGAAACTTCGTGGTCCATAAGCAGAGGTCGGTTGTCGCCCTGGAAGAGTCCATTTTGAAGCAGAGGCTTTACACAGGAATGTACATGAAGCTGCCAGACGAGGTGCACTCGTTGCCACCAGCATCCCTTTTGCTGCTTGTTACTGTGTCTGCGAAACTGGAGACAGTGAGTTTCGGGGGGAGAGAGGGATAACGCTCCGATGTCAGGCACTGGAGGTAATTTTTATAGCTCCACAAAATGAATCCGTAGAAGGAATATCTATTCCATTGAAGAGTATGGAACTGTTTCTCGAGAAGAGGGAAGAAAGCTTACACTCGGGTGAAAGAAGAATTAGATGATTATGTTAATAATGAACCCGCAAGAGATCATTTGGAAAACGATTTAGTATTAACTGAGTTCCGAGCTGAAAATAAGTGAAAGAGACGATGATAATGACAAAGAAATATAAGCTAGTGTAATAACAAATAAATGTACTTGCAGATATGACTCCTTTACTTACTTATATTTCTACATACTATTTTATGTAGTTTTATCTGTGCCCAGAGCTCTGTAACGGCTTATTGAGTAGTTGGCGTTTACGTGTCTTTATCCTCAGACGAGAAAACAAATCCAGAAAGATAAGTTCCAACGTGTATCATCAAGTCGTATGTTTGCATCCTGTTTTACAATACATTACTTCAGAGCGCGTGTCCCCGCTGGAAGCACTTGAACTGTAGTTAATATCTGCATCACTGCGCGCGGCGATTCCACATTATCAAGAGTAAATTGAGAAATCGTCTTATTGATAAGAAACAACAACCGTGTCTAAAATTAAAAACACCATCATATAAACTGAGAGTTATTTTCACAATTTAGTACTATGAATACCTTATAATTTAATTTTATAAGTAAACAATATCGTTATTAAGTGTGATACCAAGGTTTGTTGAATGTAACTATAGCGTAACTAAGACTTCAAGCTTTAAGTAGAGTGTATTAATTTAATTTTAGAAAGATTTGCCGAGTGAAAGATGATGAAGTGTCGAGTATTGGGGAAGATATCTTCAGGTTTGGACATACAGAGAGGATGAACGAAAGGAGGTAGACGAGTGTCGATGACAGAGTTGGCAGGGGTCAACCTCCGTCAACGAGCATAGGTTAATTTTTTTTTTTTTATCGAAAGTCAGCCTAGCAGTACCCTAATTAAGTTTATAAAAATGAACGTGCCTATATAGTCGAAGTTTAAAAAATTTGGCTCTCAAAAGATAAAATGTTGGTATTTGGTTCTTTTGACTAATGTGTTTGCTGGCCACTGCATTAGGTCACTTAAAAATACTGTATGCAGTGACGGGCATGTAACACTCTCCTGGGGTGCTCCCGAAATTATCTTTACAGCTGCGTATTTCATCATCGTCTTAACTTCCATCTATTAGGTTACGTTGCAGTTCGGTCTTCTCAGCCCATCTTATTTGGTCACACTTCTGGAGTTTCTTCTTCCCGTCGCCCTATATCTCAATAGTTGTTTCGCCAGTCTTTCTTCTGATATTCTGCTCCTGTCCTCTTTCCACTTGCTGCTGTATTTCTCTATTTGTTGTTCATCCGTTCAACATTCAGTTCTCATCTAATTTATTCGTTCTTAATTTAGTCTTGCCTTGGGAAACCTTACACTTTTCTTATAAATCTCATTTCAGTTCCCTGGGTTTTTGCTCTTATCATTCTTTGTGAGACGACAAATTTCACTCCTGTGCATTAGAGACGTCACAGCCAAACCTGCATAAAACATTATTTTTGTTTTCTTTCTGACTCGTTCTCTTAAGGTTCTATGAACACGCCACATATATATACTGAAACTGATGAAGCTTGCTGTCTATCTCTGTAATATGCTGGTAACTTATTTGATTTCCTAAATATTTAAAACTGTTAATTTGTTCAATTATTCTGTTATTGATAACAATTTTTGATTTCTTTGTCTCAACTCTGTAGCATGTCATTATCTTCGTTTTATTAATTAGAATTTTTATTTCCTCTTGTTAAGAACGACGTGTTGAGTTTCATCTGCTATATAGTACTAAATCCAATCACCCTCCACTAAATTAATCACGAAGTCTCGAAGGCCAATAATTTCACAAATAACTTCGTCAGTTTATTTGTTTTAGGATTGGATCTGCTTATTTTAAAAATTTCTTGGTAGTTTACACACACCCATAACAATTACTTACAAGAGGGACTACGCGTTTTCTTATTCAATGCAGTAATTACTCAATAAGATAAAAATATATTTTTTTGTGAAATTGAAGTTCGAAGCCAAATACTGCAAACGTTCTCGACTGATACGATGTAAGAACCGTTCAGACATTCAGACATTTCTGCAGTAGTAACATAGTGAAAAGTTCGATAAATTCTTGCGTCTTCGTAGCACCAGAAGTTCTGAAAACACTACGAGTGGATTGATGTGTTAAACATCACCTCGCATGCCTGAAACACGTAACTAACCATCCTAAATTGAGGACTTGTTATTCATAACACGACTCGCCTCTCCGCATCCCATGGAAATCTAAAAAGTGTTAATTGGAAGATTATATTTCTGATTGCTGCTACAGTTCATAGCACCACAATAAGCTCCTAAATAAGGCTTCATTTGAAAGTGCTGTCCCACTCCAGTACACAACACACAATCGATTCTCCGTTGTTTATACAAGCTCGCCGCTTGGCAGCGCTACAGTAGCGAAGTTGCACAAAAATTGTGGAAGTTCCGCGACTCTGGTGTTCCGAGGGGCATCCAGTTACTAATACAACACACTTTTTTTCTGAGAGCAGGTTGGTTTTATTCAAAATTGCAATACACCATATTATTACCCACTCTTTTGGCTACAAAACCGCATTTTAACGTAATCTCCATTCAAAGCGACGGCCTTGCGCCACCTTACTGGGAGAGCCTGTATGCCCGCATGGTAACACTGTACTGGTCGAGGTCGGAGCCAGAGACTCAGCGCATCAATAAGCTCTCCGTCATCCGCGTGCTGCTTCCCGCCAAGTACATCCTTCATTGGTCCAGATAGGCGGAAGCACGTTACGGTCTTCTGGTAGGCAGCGAGGTAGCCAGCGGGCACACACCCATCCGTACCACAACGAGCGGACAAGTACGCCAGAACTACCAACAGAGGTGTTTGATTGTAATCCGTCGATCACCTTGAATGAGAGTGTCCGCACGTTCCAACTTTGCAGGAGTCACAACTGAGTGGCAGGAGTCACAATTGAGTGCGGGCGGCCGCACGCTGGAGATCGGGCAGGTATGCGGACCTTTTTGCAGTGATGACAGACGCCTCGCTCAACAACTCATCGTGCTTTTGTTCTCCGTAGACATTCTACTCAACGATGTCCCACAACAGATTCCGAATTTTTTTCAACCGAAATGGGCGGAGGAAAAAAATGTGTTGCATGACTTGTTGAACGTCACTCGTACGTTTTTGATAGCCCGAGGTCGCCCGACCGAATAAACAATTCGTTTGAAAACTATCGGATCTGGAGGCGCAATTTCAATCGGCAGTCGTACCTTTCGCAGTCGAAGGCGAAGTTGTGTTGCATCACCACTCGATAACCCACGCAGTAATGACAGCAGTAAGTCAGCTTAGATCAAATCATCGTTTCCAGTGCATTAACATTCTCTCTGCCTGCGTAAGTACTCCAGAAAGCCGTGGTCGGCGTAAGTTGGGGCAGTGAGTCAGCCACCTGTGCTATGCGCGCCTTGGTGACCCGAACAATTGCTGCTGCTGACCCCTGACCCGCGCACTCCTCCGCAGTCATCACGTCACAGCCCGCGACCAAACCTCGCAACTGCTGGCCGTCGTCTGTATGTGGCAACTTCTACACCAGACTATGCCGTACCTTGAAGTTTCGTCCACGATGCCTGTCCGTCTTCATTTATACCTCCTGTTGTACATCTACATCTAAATCATACACCGCAAACGTGTGTGGCGGAGGGTACTTTTTGTACCACTAACTGGTCTCTCCAATCTTGTTCCACTCAAGAATAGTGCGTGAGAAGAATGATTGTCGGTAAGCCTCGGTCTTGGTTCAAATTTCTCGAATTTCTCCTCATGCCATTACGCGAGAAGTAAGTAGAGGGAACTAATATGTTATCAGACTCTTCCCGGAAAGTGCTCTCTCGAAATTTCAATAGCAGATTTCTCCATGATGCACGACGCCTCTCTTATAACGTCCGCCAAAGGAGTTTGTTGAGGATCTCCGTAACGCTCTCGTGCCGACTAAACAATCCCGTGACGAAACGTGCCGCTATTCGTTGGATCTTCTCTATCTCTTCTATCAGTCCTATCTGGTAGGGATCCCAGACAGATGAGCAATACTCAAGACTGGGTCGAACAAGCGCCTTATAAGCTACTTCCTTCGCGGATGAGTTACATTTCGTTAAGGTACCTGTTTGTACCTCTTGTTGACGAAGAAGTCAGATTCTACTCCCTCCCCTCCTCCCAACCCTCTTCCCCCTTATTAACCGTGCCGCATCGCTAGCTTCCCAGTTCGTCACACAGTATTCGCAATACACTGAACAGAAACTGGTACACCTGCTTAACATCGTATAGGGCCCCCGCGAGCACGCAGAAGTGCCTCAGCACGACGTGGTGTGGACTGGACTAATGTCTGAAGTAGTGCTGGAGGGAACTGACAACGTGATCCTGCAGGGTTGTCCATAAATCCGTAACAGTGCGAAGGGGTGGATATCTCTTCTGAACAGCACTTTGCAAGGCATCCCAGATATGCTCAGTAATATTCATGTCTGAGTAGTTTGGTGGCCAGCGGAAGTGTCTAAACTAGAAGAGTGTTCCTGGAGCCATAAACTAGAAGAGTGTTCCTGGAGCCATAAACTAGAAGAGTGTTCCTGGAGCCACTCAGTGGCAATTATGGACCTGTGGGGTGTCGCAGTGTCCTGCTGGAACTGCCCATGTCCGTCGGAATGCGCAATGGACATAAATGGATGCGGGTGATGAGACAGGATGCTTACAAACATGTCAAACTTGTCACAGTCGTATCTAGACGTATCAGGGGTCCCATCTCACTCCAACAGCACACGCCCCACACCATTATAGAGCCTCCACCAGCTTGAACAGTCACCTACTGACATGCAGGGTCCATCGATTCATGAGGTTGTCTCCATACCCGTACGTCCTTCCGCTCGATACAATTTGAAACGAGACTCGTCCTACCAGGCAACGTGTTTGCAATCATCAACAGTCCAATGTCGGTGTTGGCGGGCCCAGGTGAGGTGTAAAACTTTATGTTGTGCAGTCACCAAGGCTACTACAGTGGGCTTCGGCTTCGAAAGCCCATATGGATGATGTTTAGGTGAGTGGTTCGCACGCTGACACTTGTTGATGGCCCAGCATTGAAATCTGCAGCAGTTTGCGGAAGGGTTGCACTTCTGTCACGCTAAAAGATTCTCTTCTCATTGTCGGTCCCGTTCTTGCAGGATCTGTCTCCGGCCGCAGAGATGTGGGAGATTTTAAGTTTTACCAGATTTCTGATGTTCACGGTACATGAAATGGTCGTACGGGAAAATCCCCACTTGATCGCTACCTCGGAGATGCCATGTCCCGTCGCTCGTGCGCCGACTATAACACCGCGTTCAAACTTACTTAAATCTTGATAATCTGCCATTGTAGCAGCAGTAACCGATCTAACAACTACGCCAGACACTTGTTGTCTCATATAGTCGTTGTCGACCGCAGCGACGTATTCTGCCTGTTTACGTATCTCTGCTCAAAATGGTGCAAATGGCTCTGAGCACTATGGGACTTAACTGCTGTGGTCATCAGTCCCCTAGAACTTAGAACCACTTAAACCTAACTAACCTAAGGACATCACACACATCCATGTCCGAGGCAGTATTCGAACCTGCGATCGCAGCGGTCGCGCAGTTCCAGACTGCAGCGCCTAGAACCACTCGGCCACCCCGGCCGGCTGCGTATCTCTCTCAGTATTTGAATACGCATTCCTAAGCCAGTTTCTTTGGCGCTTCAGTGTACAGTGTGAAAAAGGTGAAACAGTGAAACACCCAGAACACAGGGTCGGATGTCAATCTAACTTCGTATTCGTACACACCATCGGCGCATTTGTAAATGATAATTTTTGGAGTCCTTTGTTACTGGTAGAATGGCCACGAGATTGCATTAGCATTGTACGTGTCCAGTGTCTTTACCAGCGCTGGTAGGATATAGAAAGGCCGCGAACATCACCAGATTTTGAGTGATCACTATGAATGACACCAGGTGCCTAGTACACGTGTGAGACAGCGTTGTCAGCAGTTGACAGAGTTTGAAATGGACCTCATGGTGGGTCTCCATTTGGCCGCGTTGAATCGTACAGTATCCAGAATAGTGGGGCATTCGTCTGTAACAGTGGCCTGATGTTGGACAGCATGGGAAGTGGGGTTAGGCACACTCATCTCCAAATTTTTGGTCGACCACGTCTGTTCGCCAAAAGAGAGGATCGCTGTGCCGGCTCTATTAATCCAGCCTGGTAAGTGCTCCATACTGCCGAGCAGTATTCAAGTATCGGTCAAATAATGGTTTTGTGAGCTACCTCCCTCGTAGGTGGTCTACACTAACTGGGGGTTCTTCCAGTAAATCGCGGACTAGTATCTGCCTTTCTTACGCTTAGATTTATGTGGTCGTTACACTTTATTTCGTTCTATGCGCATACGCCCAGATGTTTAACGGATATGACTGCTTTCAGTGATAATCGTGTAATCATACATTAACGACGACTCTTTTGTTGGAATGTATTCCTATAAGGGACTGCAAAATGTTATCGTTTCTGCAATCAGAAAGAATGGCTTGGGGTAAGAACTATGTCCAAGAAGTTGTAAGTCGAAATAAAAACCTTTCGGATGGGGTAGCTTGTTAACTGACTGCTGTTGTTAATGATTGATAATTGGAGAGTACTGTCAGGGCCCCTGACCTCCGCGAAGTGATGCCGACTGCAATCGCTAGAGGTCATCATTAGACATCCTGAAGTGTAGGCTCGCCGGGTACCGGGAATATTGCCAGAGGAAACTTCTTGCCGTTACGAAGAAGGAAATTAGCTCTCAGAAATCATAGGATTTATATGCTTGTTCCGCAATAAAGAAATGTTGTACTCAATTGCCTTTAAAGGAATATGAAGTTCAGCCCACTGAAAAGAATACGAGGGCGACCGCATTCTGGAAGTGTTAATGGCTTCCTGCTGTGCAAATATTTCACAGCCGGCGCGCCATTATCGTCTGGCATGTGGCGGAGAACTCTGCCAGACAAGCTGAAAGGTTGGCTTTGAAGCCAAGTGGGACTTGCGAGCGGGGCGTTACTAAAGCATACTCAGAAATCACACAGTCCGATTTTCGACTCCCGCGCACATAGAAGAACATCTGATTCGGTAAAGTAATTTTAGACCAAACCGTCTTGTCAAGATCTTATGCTGATTTAGCTGGTCCTGTTTGGAAAGTACGTCGTAGAGAATCAGTTTCAATGCTTCATTCCACGACAGTGCGAAAATGTAAAGAAAAGTTGTTGCATCCGTAATACCTTTCAGGTTTTGTTGAAGAAGCAGCTCGATGTACGAGAGGCGCTCAATAACTAATGCAACACTTATTTTCCTCTTTCAGTTTCGGTTGAAAAGTTGCAAAATTTGCTGTGGAACACCGTCGAATATTCCCGCTTCAGCCGGTAGAGTTTCATGAAGTTCCGATAGGTGGCGCCGCTATATGTCGCCTTCAAAATGGCGTCTGTACCCGAGGTGCGTTCCAAGCAGAGAGCTGTCATTGCGTTTCTTTTGATGGAAAACAAGAGTATAGCAGATATTCATAGGTGCTTGCAGAGCGTCTACGGAAACCTGGCAGTGAACAAAAGCACGGTGAGTCGTTGGGCGAGGGCATCTGTCATCATCGAAACATCGGCCGGCAGCACACAGCTATGACTCCTGCAGTGTTGGAACGTTGGGATAGTCTCATTCGGGGTGATCGACGGATCACAATCAAATAGTTCGCTCTTCAACTGGACGTCCCTGTTGGCAGTGCCGACACACTCGTCCACAAGTTGGGATATTCAAATGTGTATGCCCGCTGTGTTTCTAGCCGCCCAACAGAAGACCATAAATTGGAACGAAGGGTCACATGTGCGAAATTGCTTGTTGCATGTTCCGAGGCTAATCGTGGCAGTTTTTGTCGCACATCCTCACATGCGAAAAATATTGATTCATTACACTTCGAACTGTAAACAAAACGACAGTCCATGGAGTGGTGTCGCGCCACTTCTCCCGGGAAAGTTACTCATGCAGAAAGACGTTGGCCCCGACGTCGAACATGCGGGTATACAGGTCCTCCCAATAATTTGGCGTAAGGCCGCCGTATTGAACGGAGATTATATTGAAAAACAGGTATTGTAGCCAGAAGAGTGGGGAATAATATGATGTATTGGGATCCAGAATAAAACCAACCTAATTTTAGAAAAAAGTGTTGCATTACTTTCTGAACAGCCCTCGTAATTCGAAACTGTGCCTTTTTTAATCAGATCATCCTCCTTGGACAGTACCTTAATTGAGTGTCAGAGCAGCTGGCGCATTTCTAAAAAGGTTTCAAAGAATTTGTATCACTCTTATTCAGCTGTGCTGACGTTGCTACTGTCTCACCATAAGCTGCCGATATTGATGTTTACGTTTCAAACCATATTTTTTCAAAGTCATCCTTTTACTCTTTCGACCAGCCTAAGTTCAAGGGAGCCGAGTCCTATAGCATAAGTTATATGGTATGGTTGGAATCTGGAAAACATTACCAGGAAAATCTCCAGATGTTTCGTTGTAGTGACTTCATCGTTGTGGTCCCAAACATTATCATATTCAACGTTAAATACGGATAAGTTGAACTTTGATGGGAAGTCCTCGCCTCGAAGAGTTTTGGAAGGCGAGCATCTCACAACATTTTGTTATCTCTGTGCACCAACGTTTATCCGATAGTCTCCTTTACAGTCCATTTTCATTACAGTTGTCATCTTGGAAGCAGTATATGATTCGAATAATGTAGTGCTTATCGTGAAGTTTTAATTATTATCTCGAAAAATAGTTATGAAATTGTTTTGTGTTTGTTTTTAGGTACATGTCTGCAGTGCTGGTACACATGGTACCGCAGCACACTAGTAGATGAGGGAGAAAAAAACAATGTGGCGCGGCCTGCTGAAAAAGGTGAACTATCTTGCGGTAACTCAGTTTCGATAGCAGCGGGAAATGTTGCAGACGTGTCAGGCTACGCCAGATGCCTTCTTCAGTAGTCCGGGTTGTTTAAACACAGGTGAAAAACTTCCACCGGTGGCGAAAACTAACTACCTTACGACAGTTTCTCAATGGCTGCGCCATTTTATTTTGGCTCCTCTAATGGCGTGCTACGTTCTTTGGCGCGGGGATTTCAATATCTACCAAGGCTACAGATATGTACCTACAAACAATCAAAGGATTAGTTACGTAACTTGATTTTTCCGACGTCATAATTAATTTGTTTGACTACTCCCAAATTTGTCTGAAGAGACAGATGATAATTTGTGCCAAGACTAGTACTCGAAGCTGCGTTACATTACCAGTCGTTTTATCTTTAGGCTGTCTAAACATACCTGCAGGCTTGATCCAGTTCTCGTTGTCACATCATGTTCCTTCCTATATTCTGAACACTTTTACGCAGATGTTCTACCATCACGGTAATAGCACCACTGTAAAGGAATGAAAATGCAGGTCCTCTGCTTAGGTGCCGACGGAAAACGTAGGTTTGTTTCTCGCTACAAATGAAATGTTATTTGAAGAGAAATTTCATGCGTTTCTTACAAGGAGCGCTTACTATAGTCCGGTCTAAATTACCACAGCATTGAGACTTGGGCAGCATTATGTGGTGGCACGGACCTGAGTTGCCACGACCCTCACAGAACACACGCGTAGATTAGATTTTATTCAACTCGCTCAGTCTCTCAAACTGTTCTATGTCCAAAGTTGGAACTGACCTCAATGTCTTCTAGAATTTCTGCATTATGTTTTCATCTTAGTCTTATTTGTGGCCAAAAAGTTTATGAATGTACGAAATTGCGTTTCCTAATGAGTTATATATCTTCTATATGCGGGAAACTTTTTGTTATTGAATTTAGATGAACACATTACATGAAGAACATCTTAAGAATACATCATATTTTCATTGGGACATCTCTGACGCGAGATAATTTGAGTTAAATAGGGCGTGAGGCCATCAGCAGTTGTCCGTTTAATTTCATTGAGAGAAACGGAGCGCTACTTTATGCTTAACATGTTATTACGTTTTCTGACCAAACTGTGTGCTTATTTTTAAAATAAGAGAATTACGGCTGTTAATCGAGACCAGGAAACTGACCAGTTTGGTAAGAAGAATAGTGACAACAAAATGTACTACCTTAGTATTGAAGCAATTACAATGCAGGCAGTGAGAAGAAATTATTTTGAGCAATTAAGACTGATTTCATTCGGACACAGCTATTGATAACCACCTTCTTATTAATAGTAATAAAATAAATAATAAATAAAATTCATAGCAGTAATAAAACGTAGTTTTGCTATGTAGATGCTGTAACTGCGTACTTCAGCTGAACCAGCCTGTGCATCTTTTTTTGTGATAACAATGGAGAAACTCAGTTGACATTACTCTCGTCCGTATCAGACATTTTTGAAGTGGCGCTATCTCTGTCGTTACTTAACGACATCACTTCCTGTAGCGATTTTTTAAAATAGCTTTCAGTCTGCCTTGCAGTTTCTATAATGTGCTGCGTGCGACTGACTGCTTTCCATCATTAATGGCGACAGTGTATGTGTTTATGCAGTAAACTACACTTAATGCAATGCAGTGTCCTTGACAGTTTGCAAGGTGGAAATCATGAAGTCGATTCACATACTAGAGAGACCACCATGAAATCTTTAAAGTGACGGTAGTTCCTGTGTTACCCTATTCAATCGAAAGTCGAGTTTAAAAAAAATAAATAAATAAAAGCAGAGCTGAGGTTCCTAAGGAGGAAGAAGGGCTGCACAAGAAGAGACGTGATTAGAAATGAAGATATTAGAATTAAATGTTTTCAACATGATTGAAAAACTTCAAAAGTTTTGAGAAAATTGCAGACGACACCTCATGAAAGCCAGGTCACAGAATTCCCCAGAAGATCCTGAACCACGAACCGAATGGGAAATGAGATATTGGAAGATGGGAATGATTTTTTTTGCGAGTTCAGAACAGGCGATAACCCAGTCCTTGAAAAGATGGTGATGATGATGATGAATTCTGTTCGTTGAAATGGCAGTGACAAGGTGCCAGCGTAATGACTGTATCGCTGAATGTCTTGCCAACTCATCGTTTTCGTATAGGGGGAGCTGTTGTTTATGGGGTGATATTAGATCCATAAGCTCCACCTTTGCATATTTATCACTTACTTCGAAGTTTTGATGCTGAAGCTAATTGTCTCCTCCTTCTCTTTGCTATAGTAGGCATCTTGCCCAGAGCAACAAATTGTTGAGGGCATTATCAATAACAGTTGTTGACAATGTAGGCATGTAACGTGCAAACCATTTTTCTTGACCATACTCGTGTGGCAGTGCCCTTGCCTCGAACAGTTCCACGGAATACATGTGCAGGAGAACTTTTGCGGAGCTTTGAAAGTAGGAGAAGGGATACTGGGGAAACTGAAGCTATTACGGTGAATCATGAGATGTGCTTTGATACCTCAGTCGGTAGAACACTTGCCCTCTTAAGGAAGAGGTCCATGATTCTAATGATAGTCTGGCACACAGTTACAATAATCCAGAAGTTTGAGCAAAAAGTTACTTCAATTTGTGCCCATAGACCTCATGGCACACAAAATTCACAATAAAACAACTCCTAAAAGTACATGAAAAAGTAATACTCTTATAATGACTATGTAAAAAGACAAAAGATGTTTTGAAATAGCCTGACTGACTAATACTGTGTTTCAGACACTGCCTGAACCCAGAACCTTGCGTTTTGTGGGTCATGCTCTTACTGACCAAGCTGTCTAGGAATGAGCCATGATTTCCTTATTGCTTCTATTCTGACAGCAGCTTTTTATTGTGGAAACAAGTCATTTCTCCACGATATCCTTTCTTTGAGGAGTACTAGTCCATCGAAGTACACTATCTGAACAGAAGTATCAGAACACTCTTGTCTAATGCAGAATTGGCCACTAGGTGTCACAAGAGTTGGACACACCAGTGTGAAGGAAGATGTAAACATTGTGTTGTCACTAGAGAATCAGTAACAGCACAATGGGTTGTCGGAGGGCTCAGTGACTTGAATGTGGGTTAGTTATTGGACGTCATCTGAATAATAAAAACATCATGGACATTTCAATCCTTCTAAAGCTACCCAACGCGACTGTTGGTGATGTCATTGAGTGAGCCTGTGAAGCAACGATCACAGGTAAACCAAGAGCAGGCAGACCTTACGTATTGGTGGAAAGTGACGATCAATCATTGCAGAGGGTGGTTGTAAAAGATTGCATGAAATCAGTGGAAGGAATCACTAATGAGTTCCAAAATGCTACCAGCAGTCCAGCTAGCACAATGACAGCTAGGGGGTTAAATAGAACTGGGTACAGTGGCATACGACACACATTTCTGGAAGCAGTAATAAATGATGATTGAGGTGATGTGAAGAGTGATGCCACTGACAGTGGATGACTGGAAATGAATGATTTGGAGTGGTGACTCACACTATATCCTGTGGCAGTCTGAGGGAAAGATTTGGATTTGGTGAATTCCCAGAGAACATTATCTGCCATCATCGGTATTGCCAACAATGAAGTACAGAAGTGGTGATATGGTCTTTAAGTGTTTTTCATGGTTAAGATGTGGACTCCTTATTGTGCTTAAGAGAATGCTACCTGCAGAAAAATTTGAACACACTGTAGGGCATTGTATACTGTGTACAGTAGGGGAACAGTTTGGAGGTGATAATTGTATCAGCAATACAATGCATCTGTGATGCACTGTTTGTGGAAAATAATTTTTCTGAAATGGAATGGCATGCAAGGAGTTGCAACCTAAATGCAATGGCACAATTTTGCGATGAGTTAGAAATTTTAACTGTGCTCCAGACCCAGCGCCCAACGTCACGATCTTCTCCAGTTTTGGATCATGAGGATGATTGGGCTACCATTCCCCAAGATATTTAGACACTTCATTGAAAGTGCCTCAGTAGGGTCCAAGCCATTATAAAGCTGAAGGGTGGACACACCCCACATTAATGTCCATGAATAGGTATTGAAATACCTTTGATCAAGTAGTGTATGCAGGAGGGCTTCAGTGAAGTTTGGAAAGTACGAGAGGGCCACTGGCATAGTTGAAGCTGTGAAGAAGTTCCCTGACTTGTGGTTGGATATTTTGAGTCCCTGTGTGCCCAACACTCAGTTTTAATCTGTTACAAAATTTCAAAGCATTGCTTACACTCCTGCAAGTAAGGATCTGTTCTGCACAAAATACCAACCAAAGAGCACGTAGGTACTGCTGCAGCCTCCATAGTTGAGCAGTTTGAGTCCAATGGGTGTATGGAATGGCTAGATGATGTGTCACCACCACACATGTCTACAGAGTATGCAAAGTAGTGCAGAATTTTCAAATACATAAATTCTTCAAAGTTGTGATGAAATTGCTTTGTATTCCTCTAAAATAGCAGGGGTTCAACTTCTTGCAATGCACTCAAGTCTTCACCAAACACTCACCACTGTCAACACAATTCATGATACATCCAGGGCCTAATTTACTTCACCCTAGAAATGTATGTGCTCCAACACAGAGTATATTAAAACCAATGACTCATCAAAATAATCAACATTACTCTACTTTGCCAATCAGTCTGTTGGCATTCTCCTCGTGTTTCGTGTTGTAGAAACCATGCGAGACAGGAAGTACACAGTGGCAGGTCACTGACTCTGGCAAATTTCTTGACTGGCAGCCATTTGTTGCTCTTCACATCCATTTCCGTCTGTTGACAAGTTCTTGTTCATTTCAACTGTGTCAGATCCATGACAGGAGTTATATCTAAGACTGAGAGACAAGCTCTCTGAGCCTTCATAATCTGTTCTTTAATAGATGCATGAAGTTGCTTCTACACTATAGGCATGAAGTTGCTTCTACACTACAGGCTTGCACTATGATTCACTGTGGATATCACACTGTTATTTATCAGGATTCACATGTTGTTACATAGTCATCACATCATGCGTAAGTGAATTACTGCAGTTATTCACAAACCGTAAACTTCCCCCATCCCTATATCCACACACATTCTGTAAATGAAAGTGCTTTTTTGATCATATATGTAATTTTTGTAAGCTCTAACACTGTTAGAAATATCTTTCCCTTTGACTCCCTCTAAACGTTTAGAGTATACCATTAGCTAACAATCTGTTGCTCTTCCTGTTCCGTGGAAGAATGTGTAGCTCTTTATGATTACACAGATGCATAAATACCTTAAGTGCTACATCTGATATTATTTTATTTTTTGTGATTCCTCTGCTTTGAAGTCTGTAACATTCTGGTACTCTATCACAGGCTTTTCAACATTTTTGTCTGTCTAAGCTATGTAAGTGATACCATATTTGCAGTTTTGCAACAGCAATTGAAAAACTGTAGAATCAACACATCTTGTTTGCAGTAAAAAGTGTGTGAATGACAGGTTAATGAAATATGATGAGAAAGTAAGATCATATCTGGGCAAGAGAAGAAACATAGGGAAGTTTTCAGACAGATTGGAAGCTACCTATAATGTCTGTGAAACGTTATTTATATAGTGAGATGTATAAATATTTCTCAGTGATGGATAAAACAATGACAGTTGCTTTTTTCTATGTCCATGCAGCCTTCAGCTCCACCCACCAGTCTCCCTGGCGAAATGGAAGGGCAGGTCAAGTTCGGTTGGATTCAAGGAGTACTGGTCCGGAATCTCTTAAATATATGGGGTGTTATGCTCTTTTTGCGTCTCTCCTGGGTTGTTGGACAAGCGGGGATTGGTAAGTAATGTAAACTGTCAAAGTTACTCTATATTAGTTACACAGGTAATGATTTTGAAACTGTTATCTATTTTAATATCCGAATGTGTTCTAACTATGCTGTCCCGAAAATCATATGAATCAGTTCTTTCTATTATTGTGTGCTAGAAGAACTTCATTCTAGCAGTTTAGCAATATGCTGTATTCAACCTTTTTTCAAAGCTATGATCATTTCATCAAGCATTTACTTGTAATTAATACTTGAATATTATACAAGGTGATTAAAAAAAATGTTTATAAACTGACATCAAACGTTGGGCATACAAGAAGGATCAGTAATCACATAGGAATCGGGGTTTACAAAGGCTATCCAGGGCTACTGAATGCTGTTGCAGTTATTTAATCACATGCTACAAATGGACACTCATTACAGGAGATGCTCAAAGTTTTGTCCACGTGCATCGAGTCATGCCTGACATCAATGCTGCATTGAATGGCACACCCTCTGAAAGACACCTGATGAATCTTGAAAACATCCTGCTGCCACTAGGTCCTCTGACAATGTAACAGGTGTTTCATACACGAGTCCCTTCAGATATTTTACAGCAAAAATTTGATTGGGGACAGTTTGGGTTATTATGGTTGACATGTGACTGGCCCACCACAGCCAATCCAGTGGCTGGGAAAGCTTGCCTGAAGATGTTTTCTCACTTGTCTGCTGAAATTTGTAGGGGCTCTGTCATGCTGAAATCAAATGAAGAAATGAATAGGCATGGGAACATCATTCAGAATGTCCAGCAGAAACCTCTTTCAGGAATATGGGATGCATGTGACCATCAAGTCAGTCCAGGAGAATATATGGCTGAATAAACAGTCTTTGTTGATGCCAGCTCACATGTTAAAGATAAATCTGTGTTGTGACGCATGCATATGTGTAGCATGTGAGTTCACATCTGTCCATGTATGCAGCTTGTGAACATTCATCACACCATCAAGTGAGGATGTGGCCTCATTGGTGAAGAGGACATTTGCTGTGAAGCTTTGGTTTGCAACAGATTCCTGCAGAAACTTTCATGCAAATCATAAGAGCTCGTTGTAGTCCCCCTGTTGTAATGCCTGGATGCATTGGAAATGAAACAGATGCTGTCCTTCGTCATTTACAATGCACCAGATGGAAGGTTGGGGCATAACAGTGGTTTCGAATGCACCTCATGCACTTTTTGATGGCGTATGCTGTACCCTTTCGAGAATGCTTTCTTCCACTGCAACTGACCATGTTGTTCGTTGGCAACCAGTGTCAAGCTCCTGCACATACAGTGAGCCAGTTTTGCACTATTTGTGATGCAGTGTGGCGAATAAGGTGTGATATGGCACCTTTCTATCTGGATATTTTGCATGATACAATCACACAGATTCGACCAATGACCGTAGCAGTCTGGTTCCTTCAATCCCACAAACCACAACAATCACACAGCTTACTGTCCATTAAAGTTGGCCGCTCCATAAATCAAATGCATCTTGGCCATTTCGTGATATGTATAGCTAGCCATGGTAGTATCAACACTTCCACAGTGTGAATGGTGAAGGTCTCCGTGTGCCCTGCCTGTGTCTGTATAGCAGCACTGTCTCATGACTGTACCACCCTCTTGTGATGTTTGTGACCTTATCCTTGTTGTATGCCCAGTGTGCCATGTCAGTTTGTAAACTTCTTTTTGAATGTGCTGTAATGCACCTTCATCATTGCTGGCTTCTTTTTATCTGGAACTCATTAGTAGATAGATGTCCTATGAGAATGAAGAAGTACCTGTTTATAAAATTCTTATTTTAACATTTATTCTGTTTGAGTTTTTTGTATTTGTGTAACATGTTTAACAACACAAATTCATTGAGCATTGTGGGGATAATGATGTCATACTATTGTCATTTTATGGGAGACCTATAAGCTACTTGGACTGATTAGACATTGCATGAATGGTATTAGATGTAGCAATGCTGTTTAATATTATTCATTTTGAGAATGTGAGGCAGCAGGTGTTACATGTTAATGGTAATGACTGGTAGCATTCAACCATTTTATGTTCTATGCACAACTCAGTAGTGCATTTCAAGGGACAATAATCTAATCAAGTTGTCAGACTCAGCTCATGAAGCTAAAACACTAAAAAGTATACCAATTCATTTGTAGCATTCATAAAATAAAATGGAATAAAAACACATTGGACTGTTGGTTCTTATCTAATATGAAAACTGATGACTCCTATCAACAGTCATCCCAATCTCACAATTCACCACGCACCAGATAATGTCCTGATCTGCTGTAGGCTCCAAAAGTGTCAAGTTCACTTTTTTCCAGTTGTACAGGAGTTATTGTGAACTGAAATGTCCGTGGTATTACTGTTTAAGCACAGCTATCGGCTCAACCAAATTGCTCTTTTATTGGTCACCTACTGTTCTTCATTCTGAAAGACACTACTTGCATATTGTCATCTGTGATCATCAGCCTCTAGCTATTCCATGAAAGAAGTATTGGAAATTTATAATTATGGATCTGCTTTAAAATAATTCTGAAAAGACATTAAGAAATCTCGTTTCATTGTCTTTTCACTTTCATGTTGAGAATATTGTCATGTTTCTTTTCACGAATGGCAATGTCAGATTCTTCCTGCAAGTCAAATTTTCACCCTTTCTTTTCTTTATGCAGGATTTCTGAGTCATCTTCTGTGCCCTTGTTTTGTTTAGTTACTTAGACTGAATGGATCTTTACAAAATGAGGAAAAGAAGGTGGCTGGTAGACTAGCATCCCAGTTGAGCCAATAGATGGGAGAACTACTGACATAAGTCAACAATTTTAATGTAGGACAAGGACCCACAGTCCAATGTGTTTTTATTCCATTTTATTTTATGAATGCCACAAATGTATTGGTATACTTTTTAGTGTTTTAGCCTCATGAGGATATTTTCACAAACTGATGATGAGAGCAATGTCTCTTGAAATGCATTCTTGAATTGTGTGTTGAACATAGAATGGTTGAATGCTATCAGTTATTAATGTGGCAGCTTTATTGCTCTCAATATCTGTGATTATACCAAGAGTGGAAATGGAAAATTTCTAAGTGCGATTTTTTCAAAAGCGTGTTTTCAGTGCTATTGTGGTCTCAATAATCTGTTGCATGTTCCTAGTATCAAATCATGGATGAAATGTTTCATGTGTTCATTACTAGAAAGTGCATACTCCTTGCGTGAAGAATTGCTTACCTCCAGAGGTCCAAATGCCATTCCAATGCATACAGCTGACTTCTTTGATTTTAAAGATCTGTTGATTGTTGTTATCAGTGCAGGCATATAAGATCTCCAAATGCAGCACGATCAAAATGCTTCATACTCATGCATCGCAAATAGCTATAAAAAATTCTTACTCTGGGACAGAAGAATGGAAAATATCAGTGTGTTCAAAAGAGGAAAGATGATGGCTGATGTATGCCATATAGTACTTCATCTGAAAGACCAGCCATGTTTATTAGCTGCAAAACAAAAAGACCTGTTTACAATGTTGCCAAGTGTGTTAAACACCATCTGGTCTGGATGCATGCACTGATTCAGATGGGAAGGGTGTCATAAAGCCATTCATTGTATCCTCTCCTGAGGCAGGCTGGTCAGCAGTAATTGTAACTGGTCCTCGATACCACGGTTAGTGGCACCGGGATGGAGTTGACGTCTGAGCTGATCTCACATGTGTACTGTCGGTGACAGATCTGCAGATCTTACTGGCAACGGTGACCCTTCAGCATCACACAGACAGTTCTTATCATCGTGTGGTGTGTGAACGAGCATTGTCCTGTTGAAAAATGACACCATGATACTGTCACATTAGAGGTAACAGATGAGGACCCATGCCCACAAAATACTGCTGTGCCATCAGAGATTCCTCAATCAATGCCATTCATGACCTGAAGTTATACTTAATGGCTGTCGAAAACATTGTAAGAATAGGACCTCTCTCCAGGTTGCCGCCATACTTGTTGACGACAGTCCGGGACTGTGGAGCACCACGATTCAGAGCTGAACACAATGCAACACAACTGATTAGCAGTCCATGTTTCCCATTCACAGCACCACTTCAAAAGCAATTGTCTGTGTTGTGGTGTTGATAGCAGCCAATGAATGGGACTGTAATTCACTAGTCTGGCTCTTGCTATGCTCTGACCAGTGTTGCACAATGACATAGAATGTTGGAGGGAGCCCATTACTTGTTCTCAGATGGCAGGTGTGGATGTGAAGGAGTTACGATATGCTTGGTGCACAGTGTGGCAGTCCTCCCTTGTGGTGGTCAGACATGGTAGACTGGGACAGTCCATTCTGATATCGAGCCACTGTTAGATGCGAATAGTCTACATATCATAATTTGCTTGACTGCACCAGCCAATCAAATGGAGGTCCAGAACTTGGTCAGGTGCTGATAAAGTTGTCTCAGATGAGTATGCAGCACATCCATGTTCTTCAGAATGATCACTCAACATATGATGCTGTTAATGCCACTGATACACAGGTTGACAAAAGTCAAGGGATAGCATTTTTAAAGATGGCAGTAGTATTGCGTACACAAGGTTTAAAAGAGCAGTGCATTGGTAGAGCTGTCATTTATACTCAGGTGATTCATGTGAAAAGGTTTCCAACATGATTATGGCCACATGGCAGGAATTGAGAGACTTTGAACGTGAAATGGTAGTTAGAGCTAGACACACAGGACACTCCATTTTGAGAATCATTAGGGAATTCAATATTCCGAGATCCACTGTGTGAGAAAACCAAATTTCAGGCATTACCTCTCACCACGGGCAACACAGTGGGTGGCGGCCTTCACTTAATGACCAGGAGTAGTGGCGCTTGCATCAGTGCGAACAGACAAGCAACACTGCATAAAATAACAGCAGAAATCAATGTGGGATGTACAAAGAACATATCCTTTATGACAGTGCAATGAAATTTAGTGTTAATGGGCTATGGAAGCGGATGACAAATACGAGTGCATTTGTTAACAGCACAATGTCGCCTGCATCATCTCTCCTGGGCTTATGACCATATCATTGGGACCCTAGATGACTGAAAAATTGTGGCGTGGTCAGATGAGTCCTGATTTCAGTTGGCAAGAGCTGATGGTAGGGTTTGAGTGTGGCACAGACCCCACAAAGCCATGGACCCAAGTTGTCAACAGCCACTCTGCAAGCTGGTGGTGGCTCCAGAATGGTGTGGACTGTGTGTACATGGAATGTACTGGGTCTTCTGGTCCAACTCAACTGATCATTGAGTGGAAATGGTTATGTTCAGCTACTTGGAGACAATTTTCATATATTCATGGACTTCATGTTCCCAAAGAAAGATTGAATTTTTATGGATGACAGTGCGCAATGTCTGTGGCCACAATTGTTTGTGATTGGTTTGAAGAACATTCTGGACAGTTCAAGCAAATCCAGATCACCCAACATGAATCCCATTGAACGTTTATGGGTCATAATCAAGAGGTCAGTTCGTGCACAAAATGCTTCACCAGGAACACTTTCGCAGTTATGGATGCCTACAGTGGCAGCATGACTCAGTATTTCTGCAGGAGATTTCCAACAACTTGTTGAGTCCGTGCCACATCAAGCTGCTGCACTATGCCAGATAGTAGGAGGTCTGACATGATATTAGAATGTATCTCATGACTTTTGTCACCTCATTGTATACCCTACTAGGCCAGGTAACAACACTAGATACAATTTATTGTATTTAAATAAAGTTTTGATATGATTGAATTGTACCATGTATGTAAACATTTGATGACATGATCTGTACTTGTATATGGAGCTTCATGTATTTCTTTCACTGGTGCACTAATCTCAGCTGCAGACTTTGGCTGCATTGTCGGAGTCTGAATGTCATTTATGTAGAACACATTAATTTATGACCAACAAATATTCATTGCTCTTAGTTTATTGATATCCCGTATAAAACATGCCTTATTTTCTATTTATAGGACAGGGCCTGCTGATAATAATTTGTGCTAGTGTAGTAACTACACTAACATCACTATCTATGTCAGCCATTAGTACAAATGGAATTATAAAAGGAGGTCTGTATCCAATATTCATTTGATTTCACTATACACTGTTTATAAAATTCTCCTGATTCAGGAGCATGTTTGTGTGAATATTTTGTGTAAAAATTCATTGTAGAATGTATTTTTTTATTTCACTAGGTGGCACCTACTACATGATATCACGATCCTTGGGTCCTGAATTTGGAGGATCAATAGGGTTAATATTCTCATTAGCTAATGCAGTTGCTTGTGCAATGTATGTTGTTGGATTCTGTGAATCCTTGGTTGGACTACTTAGTATGCATGGTGCCACTATGGTGGATGGCAGCCTAAATGATATGCGTATCATTGGTGTTATAACAATAATGTTACTACTCTGCATTGTTGTGATTGGAATGGAATGGGAGGCAAAGGTAAGGACCATCATAATTTCTTTCCATGCTTAGATAATAGACAATCTCTCTTTCTCACTTCATTAAAAAATGGATATGCACAGTGTATGAGTGCTGTACTTCCATTTGGTTTGTAGCTGTGTGTGTTTTCACAATTAAGTGGTGCCCTTTGTTGAGGATGTATTTTCTATTGGAGTTTTCTTTTTTCAGATTTTTTAATACTCTTTTTAAGTAAGATATATGTGCTTACTGTTTTGACCATATTTACTTTTTGTTTAAAAAATACTAATTCAGAAATATTTGTGAAAACTATTTTCATGCTCTTTAGTGAGATGAAAATAAATTCAGGAGTACTCACAAAACAGTAGAAGTGTTGAATCATTAACAGACACACAGAAAAGAATGAAAACTTTGCTAGCTTTTGGATGAGAGAGGCAGGAAGTGGTAGGAGGGGTTGGAGAAGGGTGGTGGATGGCTCAGACAGAGGCAGCAGGTGCACGCGATAGCAATGTGACACATGGGCGCAAGAGCTGGTGAATTTGTGTGGCGCATGATGACAGTGACATGCAGGGATGGATTGGGAGGGGGTAACAGGTTTGAGTAAGGGGAGACTTTGGTAGAGGGGGTCGACGGAATCAGCTTGTGGAGACTGAGGCTAGGAAGATTACAAGAATGAAGGATGTGTTACAAGTATAACTCCTATTCTCAGAGAAACTGATGCAGGGGGAGGGGAGGGGGGATCCAGATAGCTTGGGTTATGAAGCAGCCATTGAACTTGGGCAAATTGTGCTCAGCCACATATTCTGCCACTGGATGATTAACTCTGTTCTTGGTCACAGATTGGTGGTGGCCTTTTGCTCTGGTGGGCAGCTGATTGATGGTCCTGTAATAAGCTATGTAGAAATTGCAGCAGAACAGATATATGATTTGTTTGCTTTCACAGATGGCACTGCCTGTGACAGGATACGAGAGTCCTGTGCCAGGACTAGAGTAGGATGTGCCGGCTGTACAAATTGGGCAGGACTCATGCCTGGGTTGGAGGGATGAGAAGGACTGAGGGTAGGATATCCCTCCTTTCTGGGTATGATGATAGACAGTCGAAACTCTGCCAAGGGTACAGTTCAGCTGCTCCCATCTGGGATGATAGCAGGCAACAGGGAGGAGGGGGAGTTGCTTCTTTGCAGCTGGTTCTTGAAGGTCATGGGAGGATTAGGGTCATGTGTGGATATGGTGCAGCAAATCTGTTTGCTGACTAGGTTTGTGGGATAGCACCTGTCTGTGAAAGCCTTTGTGAGACATTCAGCATACTCGGTAAGGAAATTCTTGTCACTGCAGTTACACCATCCATGGGTGACCAAGCTATATGAGAGTGATTTTTTGGCATGGAGGAGATGACAGATGTCAAAATGCAGGTATTGTTAATGGTTAGAAGATGGACAGAGTTATGGATGGAGCCATTAGAGAGATAAAACTCAACAATTATAGTAGTGTGTGGAGGAGCAGGTGAAGTTAATGGGAGAGGTGGTGTTGGGGCTGTGGAAGAGTGAGCATAGGATGTCTTAACACTGGGTGCAGATCATGAAGATATCATCAGTGATCCAGACCAGAGCAGTTGTTTTGAGTTTGGGGAGGCTATGAAGGTTTCTTCTAGGTGGCCCTTAAAGAGATGGCTACAGGAGAGCACCATGTGGGTGCTCATGGCCATACCACAGATTTGTCTGCATAAATTCTCCTCAAATGAGACGTAGTTATGTGTAAGGGTGTAAATGGTTAGGTATATAAAGGTATAAGGTAATGTGTTTGGATTCAGAGGGATGTTGGGTGAGGCAGTGTTTGATAACAGCAAGGGTATGGGCCAGTGGATGGTGGTCTACAGGTATGTGGCATCAAGATTGACAAGTAGGGATGGTGGTGATGAAGAGTCTGTGAAGGAAGTAAAAAGGAAAATGCCATCATTCTGGACACATATGGATTAATTGGTACTGACCAACTGCCATGCGATCATCTGCCGATGTCATCATTTGGAAGTGGTATGGAAGTGCGTACAGTCAGCACACCATTCTTCCTGTTGTTGCTGGCTTTGCAAACCCAGGAGCCACTACTTGTCAAGTAGCTCCTTGACTGGCATCACAATGCTGAGTGGATCCTGTTCTAGTCCTTTCACCAAGGAAAAATCCCTGGATGTACCTAGAATTGAACTCTGGTCACCTTCATGACAGTCAACTACTCCAACCACTCCAACAGCTCAGCTACAGAGTTTGACAATTAAGGAAGTGCAAATGGAATATAAGTGAGATATTACCTCTCTGTTGTACTGGAATGTAATTAATGCACATGATTTAATATTCTTTATGGGAAAAACCTGATTTCTTGTAACATTTTGCAGTAACTGGTTTTTACTTTTAATGGGCCTGGCTTGGCTGCGAGCACTTGCTTGGAGGTGTTTTTTGACAATCGTGGAGATTTAACAACGGGAACATAGTAACAAGCTACAATGGGGTGGCTAGGATTGTTGGGTTTATGGATTTTTGGGAGCATGTAGCATGTGGATGTGTGGGGGTCACGGGTGTATGGAGGGAGATGGATTCAGGGGAAAGATTTTTGAATTGGCCTAGAGATTTGAGAAGGGACTGGAGGCTGTGTTGGACTTCTGGTGTGGGATCAGTGTGACAGGACCAGTAGGAGGAGGAGTCAGATAGCTGGCAGATGCCTTCTGTCAGGTAGTCAGTTGGATTCATCACAACAGTGATGGAACCCTTGTCTGCAAGGATGATGATTCAATCATGGTCTGTCTTGAGGCTACAGAGGGTCGTTCTTTCTTCTGTTGAGAGGTTTGCATTCTTTGGAAAAGCTGTGGGGAAGGATGGTGAAAATAAGCTGGAGATGAGGAACTCCTGGAAGGTAACCAGTGGGTGATTAGGCTGGAGAGGGGGAGGGTCACAGGCGGATGGTGGTATCAACTGGAAGAGGCAAGGTTCAGTGTTGGGTTTAAGTTGGTTTTTGTTGGAGAGATTGTTAACAAAAATGTGTTTCCATTACAGGGATTGGAAGAAGGAAAGTAGATCTTTGATGAATCCATTATGATGTGGAGCTTAAGGTGAAGCCTTTCGATAGGAATGAAACTTTGTACGATTGAGAAACAAGGAGTGAGAAATTATGAATTTTTGTTGCAGGCACAAATGGTACTGCTTGTTATTTTGCTGGTTGCCATTGTCGATTTTATGATAGGAACATTTATTGGACCACAGAACGAGGAGTCAATTGCTAAAGGTTTTTTGGGATATAATGGTAAGATCACAGATGTAAAAAGAAATATTATATGTATTTTTGTTAGATTTAATGCAATAGTTACAAAACTTGAATATAGTAGTAACACAAAAGTAGAAGCAGAAAACAGCAGTACAGTGAGATAAATATGATAACTACTTGTCTAATAGTAACTGTCAATAACCCATCATTTGAACTGGTGCTGTTTTTGTGATGTCAACTTAAAATCTTTTACGCTTGGATTGTAGTTATCCAATACTTTGCAGTCTGAGTTTCCTCCCTTTTCTCTCTTTTTAAAAATTTTGCCCTGTCTGTTTCCAACCCTAATTAGGAATTACATAGATAACTTTCTACAGAAAGTTTTTCCTTGGTTTTAGCCTCACTGATACAGGAGAACTTCTATCCAGATTATAGATACAGTGAAGGAATGCAACAAAACTTTTTTTCGGTGTTTTCCGTTTTCTTCCCAGCAGCTACTGGAATTTTGGCTGGTGCAAATATATCAGGAGATTTAAAGGTGTGATAATATTCTTCTGTTGTTCTGGCTTTTAATTAATGCATGTGATGTAATATTCCTCATGGGGTAAACCTAATTACTTGTATCATTTTACAGGACCCAGAAGGTGCAATTCCAAAGGGAACACTTATTTCTATTTTAATAACAAGTATCTCCTATTTGCTCATGGCATTTATGGCAGGAGCCTGTGTTGCCCGTGATGCAACAGGCAGTGTGGAAGATTATATAAACGGAACATTTTTAAATTGTACTGGCACTAAGTGTGCTTGGGGGTTACAAAACAGTTTTACAGTGAGTACAAAAATTTTATTTTCAGCTAGTGGAACTTGTATGGCAGACATTATATTGCAGATCTTGTATTCAATATTTTTTGTAATGTGCCCATCACAGTTGTCACAAACTTTTTTGTTTAAGTAATAATTGATATGTTTGAAAATATGAATGAATTGTTATGATAGGTTCTGATGTGAAGAGCTGCAGAAGACATCTGTAACTTACAATTTATTTCTACAGTTTTGATTCTGTAGCCAAGTTCGTTAAATTTTACATTTGTTGTAGTATCCAGTTTGGAATTATGTGGATGTATTCCTGTTGGTGAAAAATATATGAAGTGTATGGTATGTGACCAACAGGTTAGGAAGGATGGTGTCATGTTATTTTTGACCACGAATTATGTAGTAGCATCTTATGTTGAATCCCATATCACTCAATGTGTCTGATCAAGTGAGGACCAATACTGCTTATGAGAAAAGACGAATTTAATAAGGTGTGACAAAGATAACCGGTGTAGTTATCTTCAACAGAGCTTGTGTAAACAATAGTACCAGCTTCCATCCTTCAATATTTATTTTTATCTACAACAAAAGAAACTTAGTTGGTTTTCATAATGAGTGTAACACTTATTTACTGGGACAATGGATTTTTGAGAGAAGATAATGCTGATCATTTGGCCATTGCAGTTGTCAGTTGTTATTATACAAAAAAATAAGTCTGTATAGAGTGAAAGGCTGTACATTATTTGTGTGGTGTACTTGTCTCTGGAAATTGCCTACATAAGTAACAAAATAATGAAAAGATCCATGTTGGTGTACAATGTGCTAGAAAAAAAAGAGTATTTTACAACATAAATGTTATGCTTGGGTCAAATCTTAATTCCACAGTTAAAAGGTCAGTGGAAGAATAGGAGCAAATTTTGATTTCCAAGCTAATACAAGTGCATCAAAGTCTGCCAATGTATTGGGCACATCAAGGGCAGCAGTGTTATGTGTGATGGCTGCTTGCACAGTTTATCACAGGATATGAGCAGCCAAACTGAGAAATGTTGCACAGCAGTTAAGACAGTGGGCTCATCTTCAGGAGAAATGGGATGCAGTTCTATGTATGTTCACCTTGATTATGTTTCCTATGGTTTGTTTAAACCTCTTGAGGTGTGTTATAACGTCAAGTTGAGCACATATATTTCAAAACGACACAACACATATAAGTCACTGAGCAAGTTAACAAAGCAAGACATGTGAACACGGTAACATTCGAATGAACACTGAGTCCGAGTCAAGCGGCTGCTTAGGTGGCACGGCTGCTGCATGGCTGGCAGACAGCGCCGCACGTAGAGAACGTGCGTAATTGCGCGGTGGCACTTTGAATGATCGGTGAGTCACAACACTTTTCCCCCCTTTGAAATGTTTGCACTGGTCGTGATGGAGGTGGCCTGGAGATTGCTAACGTCCATAGGCGTTGTTTGACTGGCCATAAAGTCTCGAGGAGGAGGCTTTCCGTACGGACGGAAGTGTCCCCGATGATAACGGGTCGAGATGACAGGAGGCGTAGGGGTCGAATCTGCTGGGGCCCTGTGCACCAATCTGCCCGTTGCAGCAGGTCCAGTTGATATAACAGGAGACATGGGCGATGTGTCGGCATCCGTAGGAGAAGGAGGCGAGTAAATTGGCTCCAACAGATGATGGTCATCTGGTTCCTGCATGGGCACATCTCCTGGTGGCGTCCGTTCTTGTACTGGCACCGAGATGACAGTGAGAGAGCTGCGTTGTGAGTAATGAGAGATGCCAAGATCCCGAGCGTCAGGTAGAGCCGAAGGTGGTGTAGCGGCATTCGGAACAGGCGTTGCCGGCACACGAGGCCTAAGCTAGTCCGAATGACACACTACAACACCCGTGTCTGTCTGGATTTGCAAACGGCAGACACATGACCCTTCTTTTTGCAATTGTGACACACGGCCCAACGTTGGGGACAGTCCTCCTGTGAATGTTTCGTAAAACAGTGTGGACATGAAGGAAGTTGCTGGGGGTTTTGCTGCAGTTTCTTAGAGGGTTGTTTACGGCTAGGGTGAGGATGCGCGTGGGAGCGTACTGCGGCCATCTCGGCTGGCGGGGACGCACCGCACGCGTCGTCAACAGCGCACAGAGGTTGTATTTCCCTGACGTCACCCCACGCCTCTATTTGCGGCCCAGCGGCGTGAGAAATTTCAAAAGACTGCGCGATGGATAGGACTTTATCTAGAGTCGGATTTGCCAACTGAAGGGCACGTTGCCGAACTTCTTTGTCGGGTGCCGACTGGAAAATAGCATCCCGTACCATGGAATCGGCATAGGATTCTTTGTGAACATCAGTAACAAATTGACACTTTCGACTGAGGCCGTGAAGTTCAGCAGCCCAAGCGCTGTAGGATTGATGTGGTTGTTTTTGACAACGATAAAAGGCAACACGAGAGGCTACCACATGCGTTTGCTTTTGAAAATAGACAGACAGAAGTGAGCACATTTCAGCAAAGGACAAAGACGCAGGATCTTTCAAAGGCGCCAATTGCGACAACAACCGATACATTGGCGGTGGAATCCATGAAAGGAACAGAGACTTACATGTTTGTTCGTCCGTGACATGAAATACCAAGAAGTGCTGTCGAATACGTTTTTCGTAATCAGACCAGTCTCCCGCCGTCTCGTCGTAAGGAGGAAAAGGAGGTATAGACAATGACGAGAAACGTCCCGCATTTGATGCCACGACGAAATCGCGAATCGCCGATGTGAGAAGCATTTGCTGTTCATTGAGACCTTGCAATAGTTGCTCGACAGTAACCATGGAAACCTGTGGGTCAACGATGAAAAGGAAAAATCCCATCCTCATCGCCAGTTGTTATAACGTCAAGTTGAACACATATATTTCAAAACTACACAACACATATAAGTCACTGAGAAAATTAACAAAGCAAGACATGTGAACAAGGTAACCTTCGAATGAACACTGAGTCCAAGTCTAGCGGCTGCTGCCTGGCTGGCCGCTTAGGTGGCGCGGCTGCTGCATCGCTGGCAGACAGCGCCGCATGTAGAGGACGCGCGTAATTACGTGGCGGCACTTTGAATGATCGGCGAGTGACAACAAGGTGAATCTCAAGATGGGACCTTCAACCATGTCTCAGTTCATTTCATTCTGCACCTGTCTCTAAATTAGCAACTATTCATTTCTAATAGTGGTAACATCAATGGGACACTAAGATCCTGATTATTCATAGGGCCTTCATTATCAGTGAAGATCAGTAGTCACTTTAGCCAGTCCTGTATGATGGAAATCACTAAATGTTGAGCAGGATTGTCACAAAAACTATAGATTTAACAAGACACAGAAACTGTTGGTATCTCAAGGAATGTGCTTATGTAATCACAGTGTGGTATGATTTGCAAGCCTTAACCTTCAAACATGTCATTTATCTCATGGGTTATTAAGCCAACAGTTATGGTGTCAAGACCAAATGACAACAATGTATTCACAAGAGTAATTTTTACTTATGTACTCTGGCACAAAAGTGTTCAACAAGCTCCCACCTAACGTAAAGCAAGAAATTCGGAAATGCAACCAATTTAAAAACATATCTCACAAGCAACTCTTTTTAAAAGTTATCTGAATATCTAGACTCAAGGATGCAAAAGTTCTGTTAGCCACATTAGTTGTAAAGCAGTGTGAGGAGTAGTAATGTACTGTGAACAGGACTCATCATATTGAAAGATTCAGGTGATTACTTTCTTTGAAAAATTCCAAAGTAATCAAGTAAATATTATGGTAACAATGTGAAATGAACAACAGCTATTTAATATAACTGACAAGGCAGTTCTTTTCTTTTTATAAAAAAGTAAGACCTCTATCTCTCATAATCCATTTGATTAAATTTAACTGGCATAAACATGAATAGCATTTAGCAGTATTGTAATAGTTTATGGTTAAAATGAAATAGATGTTAAGTTTTTTTGATATGTTTGTCTTTTGTTAATGCACACACTGACTTACTCCACATTCCTGAAGGTTTTCCTTCTTGATGGTATCTACAAAACGTGATAAATGAATGATTGAATGAGTAGTAGTCTGTAATGGGTAAGTTTGTCAGTTTTTAGAAGTTTGGTTTCTTATTTTCCTTGCACATTTGTGACAGAGATGGAAGAACATGAAAGGTCTTACAGTACACATTTGGAATAGTAACAGCTGCTCTGAAAAGCAGAAAAAATTTGTAGAAAATGTTGATAACAGAATATGCTACTTAAAGTGAAAGTAAGATGGAAATGAAAACATAGCAATGCTTTGTACTACAGGAGATCAAACAGCACATTCAGTAGGGATTATGGTAGAGCAGAACAGAATTCAGTATTACTGAAATTTGTAATGACTTAGTGGAATGTTAACAAAACAGGAAATATCATCAAATGTTTCAACTAACAAAAAAGTGAGATGTGGTAGTGAAAGTGCAGGACAAGGTGTGGGGTGGAGGGTGAGTGTGGCATTAAACTTCCTTTTTTGCAGAAACTAACACACACACACACACACACACACACACACACACACACACACACACACAGGATTCGTAAATTAGAAGCTGCAGTTAATTACTGAATATATTATGTGCATTGTATAAAATATTACTGCTAATTTAGTGCATTAATAATATTTGCAGAGCAGAATTAAAAAAAAATAAATTAAAATGTACTTAGCTTTCTTGGGGGATGAGATCTGATCGTGGGCTCTTCATGCATGAGCAGACAAAAATTAAAACATTTCTGCTTCACTTCGTTTCTGGTGTTTACCACAAAAACTCGTTAAAGCACTAAAAACTGAGTAATTCATGTTATGTCAAACAAACACTGAGTCAAAACTAAGAGTATGACAATATTAAACCAGTCCTAAGACGTAAGTGAACTATGAATGATTCATAACTGAACTAAAACTAAGACTAAAGCCATGTGGTCATAGCCACCTTCATATTTATAGCCTTATTATTTCTTTGCTTTTTCATATCAATTGCAGTGACAATTCGGATTAATGCTGAATGGTTTCAGACATGTCCATTACTTAATGAACCATTACCTGAGTGATTATAAAATGATCAATGAAATAACATTTGTACATTTTGAGCTACTCCTAACTATTGAACTTTGAGCTCTCTGGGTCCTTAATATAAGTGTCCACTTTGCACTCCAGTATAATGTATAATAGGTGCTTACATTAAGGACAGTCCTCTATAATGTGTAGTGCATAGTAGGCACTTATATTAATAACACAGAATGTTCAAAGTTGAATAGATGTAAATAGCTGAAAATGTACAAATGTTATTAATCATTTCATAACCACTCAGATAATGGTTTGATAACAATTGGGCATTAGCAAAACCAGTCACAATTAATCCAAATTGCCAATGTAACTAAGACAGAAGAATAAAGAAATAATAAAACTAAATACAGTTCCTGATCCTTTTTCCAACACAAAGTTGGAATTCTAAATATTTACAATATTTTATTGTTCAATACATATCTTACAGTCAGATTTGTTACACATGAAAAACTTTTCTGCAGAATATGTGTGACAAGTGAATCAACAATCTTCTTTAAATTGATTGAAATACAAAATTATTTTCACATAATTTACATATAATTTTTATTTTATGAAATGTCTTTCTTATTTTGAAATTTGATGAATGCTTGCACGTATGCAGTAATTATTCAATATACAATCATCTTAACTCTGTTTTATATTAATTAACACACTTTCATATGACAAATAGAGGATTCATGTGACTTAAAACAATGAATTATTGTTATTATCAATTGCAGATTGTGCATGGACTGATATTTTAAGTCAGAACAAAATGAAATAATCATAATATTAATCAAAACTGGCCATTGTCAATTCAAAACAGTATATTATTGCCAAAACCCTGAAACATTTTTTATTTATTTGTACACGTATTTATTAAAAAAAGGCATCAGTCTTCCGACTACTTTGATCTGGCCCATCACAGTTTCCTCTCCTGTGGCAACTTTTTCATCTTAGAGTAGCAATTGCAACCTACATCCTCAATTACAGTATAACTCCGATTTTGTGTGACCTCGATTTAGTGTAAACCCACATTTAATGGAAGAAATTTCAAGTCCTGAAAATTACTCCATAAGTGCAATGCAATTTTATATTCGATTTAACGTAATTCGCATTACGACAAAACCCACATTTAGCGTTAGGAATATTAAATATTGAAAACAATACAATAGTGGCTTTTGCAGCTTGAATGCTAGCCACACTTTTTTTCCGGTTTTCGGAATCCAAAAAACCACCTGCAGTTTACATTTGGGTGCAAAGCCTAAGAAGTTCCAAAAACTGCTGCTAGTTACGACTGCAAGCACTTGCGGCATTTATTGCTGCTTTTTGCTACTAGAAGCCACCACAGAAGCCATCGTGTTAGTTTCGTGTAGTGAATGTTAAGGAATTTTTTGTATCATGGTTGAATTTAGCAATTTTTCAAATATTTATAGCAATTAAAAATAACTCTTTACATATACACCATCAAAACGGACATTCTGAAGAAACTTGACAAGTGTGGCTTTACAGTTTGACAACTCCAGCTAATGAGAGCAGTGCTCACAAAAACGTTTGTTTCAGTCTGCTTTTGAACTTCAGTAAGACATGGAGACGGGAAAAGTAACAACTTTCAGCTTGTTCTAGCAACAGAAAAGCACTTTCTGGACCAAAACGTGGCTGTCACTATGAGTTGGAAGTCGTAGTGACGATTTTGTGTGGAAGCAGTGACAGTGCTTACCTGTAGCTGCAGAAATATTGTAATTCAAGTAAAAGCACATCAGAAAATCCAGGAATTTAATGGGAGCCACAATTGGGCCTGAAAAATGCGGGAAAAACTCGTTGCATTTCAGTGCTACATCATCAAACTGTGCACCGGAAATTCATGCTGGCTTGTACAGCCGATGGCCATAAACTACTGCCACTCATTTCACATGGAAGACTTTACCACAGTCCAAAGTGTTTCCTAAAGATGTTATTGTACGTGCTAACGAAATTGGCTGGTTCACGGAGGACATGGTTTTAGAGTGGATCAGACCTGTTTGGCAACATCGTCTTGGTACCTTGATAGGTTTTGTCATGAATGCTTGTCTGATTTGTAAGCAGGTCACTGTACACCAGCTGTGAAAAAAAAAAAAAAAATTGTTGTAATTACAGAATGGATGACGTCCATTCTGCAACCGTTAAATGTTTGTTTAAACAAACCTTTTATGGACAAGCAGAAAAATATAGTATGTATACACAGTGCCTAATGAAAGAAGATAGGCAGTTAACGCCTACAGGACACGTTAAGTGTGCAAGCTTGTCTCAAGTGTGCATGTGCATTAGTCAGTCTTGGAAATGTCTTCTAAGTGAAACTGTTCGTCACACATTTAAAAAGTACTTTATTTCTAATGTGCTTGATGGCACAGAGGATTATGCTTTCTACGGAAGTACCGATACGGAGTCTCTAGCTTTAATAAGAAAACATGAAAAATCACAACTGTGTTCTGGTATGCAGTGCAGCGAGCTCACCTGCGACATCACTGCTCACAGCTCATGTGCGTGTATGTTCGGAATACTGTATTTCGATAGATATCGTGAATTTTCACTGTTGTCAGTGTTTTGCGATGTAATTGTAATTTTAAGTGTCCCAAATCCCTGAGAGGTAGGGCCACTTAAAAAGCTATCCATCATATGATGAGCCATATCTTTCACTTTTAAGATACCTTTCACTTTTAAGTGCAGCTTGAAATTGGTATTCTACTGCCAGCATAGACATTGTCCGGAGATTTGTCACAGCATTTAAAGTTGACAACCCTGTTATAGACAAAGTAAATCAATTGGAGATGGACATTTTGAACCTAAAATCCAACAGTGCTAAAAAGCAGACTACCATTCTTGATTACAGGTATTTCAAAAAGTGAGGCACTGTGAAAGTTGTGTAAACATGTGTTGTATATAGGAAAAGTAACTCAATTTATTATATTACTGTAATTGTGTAAGTATTTTGTGGATGTTTAAATTTTGTAGTGTGTCGGGAAACTACGATCTTTGACTACTGTATTAGTGCTACAAAAAATGTTGTAATTACAGTATAGTGAGTAGGGTAGGTATCTTCTCGTTTTATTGTTTTTATTGTGTAAATTATGTGTGTTGGTGCAATTTATGTCAATACAGGCAAAGAGTTCTGGAAAAGGTTTGCTTTCTATCAAAACCTCGATCTAAGGTAAACTCCCATTTAAGGTTAAAAAATTCTGGTCTTTAGAAAAACGTTAAATAGGGGTTCTACAGTATTTGGTGGATGTATTGTAATCTCTGTCTTCTGTTTCAATTTTTACCCTCTGCAGCTCTGTCTGGTACTGTGGAAGCAAATCTCTAATGCCTTAACAGATGTCGTATCATCTTGTCCCTTCTTCTTGTCAGTGTTTTCCATATATTCCATGTTTTACCAATCCTGTAAAGAACTTCCCCATTCCTTACCCTATCAGTCCACCTAATTTTCAGCATTCTGCTGTAGCACCACATCTCAAATGCTTTGAATAAATTCTGTTCTGGTTTTCCCACAGTCCATGTTTTACTACCATACACTGCTGTGCTCCACACACATACTCAGAAATTTCTTCCTCAGACTAAGGCCTATGTTTGATACTAGCAGACTTCTCTTGGCCAGGAATGCTCTTTTTGCCAGTGCTAGTCTGCCTTTTTGCCCTCATTACTCTGTCCATCGTGGGTTATTTTGCTGCCTATGTAGCAGAATTCCTTAACTTCGTCCACTATGTGATCCCCATTTTTTATGTTAAGTTTCTCACTGTTCTCCATACTGCTACTTCTCATTACTGAAAGTCTTTCTTTGATTTCTTCTCAGTCCATTTTCTGTATGCATTAGACTGTTCATTCCATTCAACAGATCAGGTAATTCTTCATCATTTCGCTGAAAATAGCAGTGTCATCAGCGAATCTTATTGCTGATATCTTTCTACCCTGTATTTAGTTCCCACTCTTGAATCTTTCTTTCATTTTCATCTTTGACGAATAGAGTGGACAGTAGGGGCGAAAGACTACATCCCTGTCTTACACAGTTTTTACTCTGAGAACTTCATTCTGGGTCATCCAGTTTTATTGTTCCCTATTAATTCCTATACATACTGTATATATTATCCATCTTTCCCAATAGCTTACACCTATTCTTCTCAGGATTTCAAACATCTTGCACCATTTTTTACATTGTAAAATGCTTTTTCCAGGTCAACAAATCCTATGAATAATATGTCTTGATTTTTCTTCACTCTTGCTTCCATTATCAACTAGTGTCAGAACTGCCTTCTTGCTGCCTTTGCCTGTCCTAAAGCCAGACTGATTGTCATCTAATAGGCCCTCAATTTTCTTTTCCATTCATCTGTATATTGTTCTTGTCAGAAACTTGAAAGCTTGAGCTGTTAAGCTGACTGTATGACAGTTGCGATCTGAGTCTATATCTGCTTCTGTGTATGCCTCACAATCCAACATCTGATTTCAGAATCTCTGCCTGACCATAATGTAATCTAACTGGAATCTTGCCATATCTCTTGGCTTTGTTCAAGTATGCATCCTTGTCTTGTGATTTTTGAACAGTGTGTTCACTAATAGTAAGTGGAATTTATTGCAGAACTCAATTTGTCTTTCTCCTCTCTCATTCCTACTGCTAAGCCCATATTCTCCAGTAACCCTTTCTTCTACGCCTTTCCCTGCAACCACATTGCAATCTCCCATGACTATTAGATCAGCAGTTCCCTTTACGTACTGAATTACCTACTCAGTATCATCATATATTTTCTCTGTCTCTTCATCGTCTGCTTGCGACTTTGGCATGTATACCTGAAATATTGTTGTTGGTGTTGGTCAGATGTTGATCATGATAAGAACAACCCTATCATTGAACTGTTCACAGTAACATGTTATAGGAACAAAATACAGGGCTGTACCATGTTCTTCATTGAACATTTAGATACTGTAATACATTATAACCTGACTAAGGCAGTTACATTTGCAACTGGTTATGCTTGTTTCATTAAGATGAGTAATGATCTTATATCATTGCATCTTCAGATTGAGTATGTCAAATCAGTATTAGGAATGCTCCAATAGAAAGTACCTTCCGCCATGTACTTCAGAGTGGTGTGCAGATTATAGATGTAAATGTAGATGTAGAAATAGCCAAGTAACTGTATTTCAGAAATAGGAATTAAATCTTAACTGAATTATTTGACAGTAATGCTACAGTTAAAACGAATATGCTATTGTATTACGGAAAATTAAAACTGTTCCTTTTCAGGTGATGGAACTGGTTTCTGGTTTTGGACCTCTTATTTACGCTGGTTGCTTTGCCGCAACTTTGTCATCTGCTCTGGCAAGTTTAGTCTCAGCTCCAAAAGTGTTTCAAGCTTTGTGTAAAGATCAGTTGTATCCTTACATTACATGGTTTGGAAGAGGATATGGAAAAAACAATGAACCTGTTAGAGGATATGTGTTGACATTTTTCATTGCAATAGCCTTTATTCTTGTAGGTGAGTCAGACTTGTACTTTTTTAGAATGACAAACATTTTAAAAAATCTTCAAAATTTTATCTATGACTTTGTTTCATTATCATCAAATAACTATGTATTTAATAAATATCTCATGTCCTATTTCTGAAAGGTAAATGTGTACCAAAATTGTGAAGGGACAACATTTCTCTTATTTTCAAGTTTGGTCTGTTAACTTGTGTATGAATTCTGTAGTTTCACAATTGTTAAATATTATGTAAGAAGTGTGATGTAAGTTTTGCATAATATTGTGAAGATTCTTAATCAAAACTGCACATTAGATTTATAAATCATGATGGCCATAATTTGTCTGATTGTGTTTCAGTAGATCAGATTTGTTAATGGTAGAGGTTAAATCTTTCTAGGACTTCTTGAGAAGAGGGGGAAAAATAACAAAAATTTATGTAGCCTTACACGTGCGCATCCCCCCCCCCCCCCCCCCCCCCCGCCTCTCTCTTTCTCTCTCTCTCTCTCTCTCTCTCTCTCTCTCTCTCTCTCACACACACACACACACACACACAAACACACACATTGCAGTGGAATTTAAATAGATTCAATAAACACTGCACCATACCATTTTGGGTGTATGAATAGAATAATTTTAAGTTTTTGTCACAGTTCATTAATAATATATGTATCAGAACTTTATATTTAACTAAACTATTTGGAATTTTGTGTGCACCATGCATTGATGTGAGTTGCAAAAGAAGATCTTATTAGGAACAATCACAACAGGTACCAAGCACTTAATCCCATTATCACAGTTGCAAATGAAATGAAAATATGATTATATACTGTACAGACTGTTGAGACACAAAGCAGTGCTACCCTTGTATGCAAAACTGTTTAGGTGCTCATGAATTTATACAAGATAAACTTCGTCCATGGCCACTATATACATAGAAGTGATTATATACCTATTCATTTTGCAACAAATTATGTTTTTGGCCTGTTGTAAAACAGGTACCAAACCATTTTGCAGAGGAGTCTTCAAAGATCTTGAAATTCTAATGTTCGCTTCCGAGTATGTTTACCCTTTGATGGTATTTCTTGCCAGTAATGAAACCAGTGTCATTTGATCTCTATCAGTGTTCAGGGTAGGGTTGTGTATTCTTTTATTAAAGTCTAAAGCATCTGCTTCACTTCCAGCCTGATGATTGATATAAGATCTCTAGGTCGACCAATAGAAAAGTGGCAGGAGAACTTCACAAGACCGTATCAGATCAAGGAAGATGGTGTGATGATGACAGTGATGATGATGATGATGATGATGATGATGATGATGTACTATGTACATGCATGTATAGATTTTGATGTTGAAACCTACATCGGAATATTTTATGATCTGAAGATGGCAGTAGTCCAAACTGGTAGCAGTGAAATATAAAATCTGTGTGGTCAAGATGGACCTTTATAAATGAAGTGCCACAATATGATCACAGACTCATTTACAGACTTTATGTCTTCAATTGATGATGATGATAACATATTTTTCAGCTATTGTTTGTACAAATTATCCTATTATGTAGATTTAAAGATAGAAGCTTGTTCTCAGCTACAGGACAAGTAACAATGCTCATTGTAAACATAACTGCCTTGTTGCAGATGTAGGTAAGAGTATGTACATAGGACAAACCATGTGATCAGTCACTGAGCACTGTGCTGAACGTAAGTGTCCTGTAAAACAAAGGCAATCAGGCAAGTCAACTGTGGTGGAACATCACCTACAGAATGACCCCAGAATATTATTTGAGGAGATGAGCATCTTGGGCAAGGGATTCTACACTAGAAAGAAGCAATGGACATTTCATTACGATGAACGAGGGTTCACACTTAGTGGGACATGGAGAGGCATTTTGGGCCCTGAACAGAATCAGAAGAAAATGCTTGTGAGTTACAGGTAAGCAGGAATGGCAGTTTAGAATATGCTGCAGGCTCCCCACATCTTTTGACATAATTGCACCCAAGTGGGCAGGTGTTATCATGGACAGTGTAACTCACCTTCTCAGCATGTACTGATTCAGTACATCTGTGCAGCATTCAGGATGCTGCTGTTTCATATATATGAGATCACAGATTAGTGTTTAATGTCCCTTCAACAACGAGGTCATGTGAGATCATGTATATGAGACTTACCCTAGCAGTGAGAAGTTTTAACTCTTGAGGACAATGGCAGTGACAGCTGTTGAAAGCTCAAGCATTTTATCTCAGTTCAAATGACTTGAAAACTGAGCACATAAACATAAGATTTTTAAATTGATACAACCAAGGACACTGTAGCTTCTGAAGGTTATGGCATTCTTATTTGTAGATATATTTCTTTTTTCAATAAACATGTGCACTTCTTCTTATTTAGAATACAGTGGTCTGTACCTTGGGGGCAGAGACCTGTGTGAGTGGCATTTTACTCTGGGAGTTAAACTTCAGTTTATTTTCATTCACATACTGCCTTATCATGTGCGAAGCAACACAACTTATGTGAGGTTCATTGTTTGTGTTGGAATGACTTGGAAGAAATAAAGAGATGATATCAAACACATTTAAAGAGACACATTTCTCAGTATAACCATTCAAAAAGTTGGCCGTAATATCATTTTCAATATTTTCGATATCAGTGTGTGTATATATATAATGAAAAGGATAGCTGGTACTCACCATATAGTGTAGATGTGGAGTCGCAGATAGGGACAATAAAAAGACTGTCGGAAAGTGAGGTTTTGGCCAACAAGTCCTTAGTCATGAATAGACAAAACACACACACACACACACACACACACACACACACACACACACAAATGCAACTCTTTCTCTCTCTCTCACTCACACACACACACACACACACACACACACACACACACACACACACAAATGCAACTCTCAGATATGGCCACAGTCTCTGGCAGCTAAAGCCAGACTGTGAGCAGTAGCATTTGATGGGAGAGACAATCAGGTCGCGGGGGAGGCAGGGGCAAGAAGGGGGAGGGATAGCAGGGAAGTGGTGGGGGCTGGTAAACTGCTTCTTTCAGAAGTGAGCAGGGACGAGATGGAGCAAGGATAGGGCAACTAGGTGCAATTGAGAGGGCTGGAGAGAAAGGGGGGTGGGGTAGTGAAAAAGGAGAGAAGTAACAAGACTGGGTGCATTGGTGAAATAGAGGGCTGTGCAGTGCTGGAATGGGAGCAGGAAGGGGCTAGGTGGTTAAGTACGATGACCAATGAAGGGTGAGGCCAGGAGGGTTATGGGGACGCAGGATATATTGCAGGAAGAGTTCCCACCTTCGTGATTCAGAAAAGCTTGTGTTAGTGGGAAAGACCCAGATGACACAAGCTGTGAAGCAATCATTAAAATGAAGAACATAACTTAGGGTGGCGTGCTCAGCAACAGGGTGGTCCAGTTGTTTCTTGGCCACAGATTGTCAGTGGCCATTCATGCAAACAGACAGCTTATTGGTTATCATGCACACATAGAATGTAGCACAGTGGTTGCAGCTTAACTTGTAGATCACATGACTGGTTTCACGGGTTGTTTGTCTATTTTTGACAAAAGCCTTGTTGGCCAAAAGCTCGCTTTCCAACAGTCTTTTTATTGTGCCTGTCTGCGACTCAGCATCTCCGCTGTATGGTGAGTAGCAACTATCCTTTTCATAATATTATTACATTCCATCCTGGTTTTTTTCCAGTTTGTGTATATTCGCAACTTAGGTCCAAGTGCTATAGTGGGACTTATTTGTGAGCAACCTTTTATTTGCTGATGATGCAGCATTCATACTACATACTTAAGACAAACTTCAAACCCATGTGAACAAACTTGCTGCTGCATGCAAGCATTTTCTAGCTTTGAGAATATTAAAAAGGCTGTTAGCACAAGGATACATGTCTATGTCTGCCATAAGATTAGATGGCTCTTCGTTGAATGCAGTTGACAAATTCTGAAACTTCAGCTCACTTGTGTCAGAAGATCTTTCTCTGCACAGTGAAATGAATGAGAGAATTGGCAAAGTGTGACTACTTTTGGAAAGCTCTGTACAAGAGTATGAGACAGCAAACACCTTAGGGTAACTACAAAAACGCTCACCTACCGAGCATCCATACTGAGCACCCTATCGTATGGTGCTGAGATGTGGACATCATACATTAACAAGACCTATCATCTGCAGTGCCTACAAAATGTTCTAGGCATAACATGGAGGGACCATGTAACAAATGAGATGGTTCTGAATACTGTGGCATTACTGAGTACCACTGCCACTCTCAAGGAATGCCGCCTATAGTGGCTAGGACATTTGCATTGCATGGATCACTTTCAGCTTCCCCGACACACACTACTTAGTGAGACAGCACATGCCAAGAGACACCCTGGAAAACCCATATTCCACTTCAAGGACTGCATCAAATGCAACATCAACACATTTAATATTACTGAGATAAATGGGAGGAGCTTGCTGAAGGCTGCATCGTATGGAGGAAACTCATGGAGTGAGGCAGTAAGTACCACAACTTACCTGCAAAATGAGCATATAGACAATTGCCAGGGACTGTTAGACCAGCTTAAGCAAAAACATTTGTTGGATTTCAGTTATTACAACACTTGGTCACAGTAGTCAAGAGTAGGTATTTTGTGTAAGATAAATTCATTAAAAGTGCGTAACTATGATTCATTTTGACAGTGTATTATTTCTGTAAATATTAGCAGTTCCAGTTTACTGTAATTTATTCACATATTTCGACAATCTCCTGACAAATGATCAGGGAAGTGAGGATTGCATTCAAATGTTCTATGTGTTTTATATTATACTTTGTGACATGTTCCATGCCCACGAGATTCATCTCATTTTTGCGTCTATGGAATGATAACTGAATCTAATCTAATCAGACCCCTCTTTCAAGGTGATACACACTTGTACCATCTGTGGATACCAAGTGGGCTTTTGCACTGGACTCCTGAGTCACCTACAAAAATGTCTGCGTGATGCTACTTGAATTTTCCATTAGGAAATATAGGCCTTTGATGATGATACTCCGCAAACCAATGTACAGTGCATAACAGAGATTAGTTCATACCAGTATTAGTATCCTTCTGTCCCATACCATCACCATATAGATGAAGAAAGAAAGAATTATCTCCGTGATGTAGTATGTGATATTGCTCATCTTATTCTGTTGCCCCCCCCCCCCCCCCCCATGTTGTATACAGTGCAGACAGCAGACTTGTTTTACAGTCTACCTTGAACACTAGTTCTCTACATATGTCCAACAGGGTTTTGCAAAAAAAAAAAAAAGGTGTCAACTTTCTTTCAAAAGATTCTCATTTAAGATCTGTGAGAATTCCTGTTATTCTTTGGCGTGGGCTGTGGTGACCTGTTGGAATCTTTGTAGTGTGTCTCTGTCATGCCTGAATCATGAGGAGCACAACCCTGTATCAAAATTCTGTACGTAGTTATTCTAGTGCCTTGTATACTGTTTCCTTTAAAATGTCCCACACTTTCTCAGAATTGTACCAATGTATGTAAGACTTTCTTCCACCTGTCCTACCATTGATTTAACATGTGCTTTCTGTTTCATATCACTTCTTATCCGGGTGTTTGAACAATGTGATAGACCGCAGAAGTTTGCTATAAATAGTGGGTGCTATAGTATTCTTTCTCTTTCTTATGAGTTATTATATATTGTTTTTGTTAACATTTGGTACATTAAATAGAAATTGTCAAAATCATCTTTTACAGTCTGCAGGCCCTGGCTGCGTCTGTTTAGCACGTAAGCCACTCCGTCTTTTCCTGTCCCCATGCCATTTTTCTCTCTCATTCTGTACCAATCTTCTCTTCTCCTCATTACACATTCCTTCTCTCTCTTTTGGTCTTCCTGTAGGTCTCTTGCCTATTGTCATTTTGTGACCTGCCTTGGTATTCAGCCAATTCCCAGTCTTTCAACTTGCCCACACCATGTTAATCTTTTCTTTTCTGTGGTCTCTTGCACAGGCTTGTCTTTCACAATTTCTCTCAGCACACCATCCCTTACTCTATTCATTCTGATAAGTCCTACCCCACTTCTGTGAAATTTTGTCTCACAAGCCTGTATTTTGCTCACCTGCCTTTTCTTCATTAGCCACATTTCTGATACGTACATGAGTATTGGAGCGTAGTACCCTCAGTTTCCTTACTTTTTGTTGGTACATCCTTGCTGCAGCACAGTCTTCTTACAATCTGCAGGAAACCATGAGCTTGCTTTCCCCTTTCACTAATGTCCTTTTCATTCCTCCACTGTCTTCTGGTATGTGTCCCAGGTGCTTGAAACTTTTCGCTCTCTTTAGTGCCTGTACTCTAATACTTATATTCATTGCTATTCTTCTTGTATTCCAGTTAACACCATTATTTCACACTTTTTTTACATTAAATTTCAATTCATACTGTTCTGCCACTTTCACGCATTTATTTAACCTTCCCTGTACCTCTCCTCTCCCATTTCCCCACACCATTAGATCACCTAAAAACATCACTGCTATCACATTTTCATCTCCTATTCATGCTGTCACTCCTGTCATTATCTCTTTTATCATGGTGATGAAAAGTAGAGTGAATAGTGCACTCCCTTGCTTCAGCCCATTTTTATTTTCAAATCAGTCTGTCTTCTCTCCTACTTTTACATGACTCACACTTTCATGATGTTGATCATACACCTCCCCAGTGTCCAGGAAATCCATTGTTATACCATTACCATCTTCATACCCTGGTCTAAAACTTCAATATCCCCACCAGTGGAGAATATTGATACAGATCTGAGGTACTACAGTTAGCATCTCTCTGGCACGCCCTGTCACATTTATGGTGATATGTGGCTCAAGAGCACAAGGAACAGTAGGCCAGTCTTCTCCAGCCCATGTCCAGTATCAACAAACACATCAGACAGCAGTTGCGGCATTGTGCCCACTGCTGTTTGCTGCATTTAATGACTCGTAGGGGAGCTGGGAAATCTACCTTCATTGTTTTTAACTCCACTTTTTGCTAATTACATTTCTAGTAGGCAGAAAGTGCTTTGCTTTTGTCTTGTACTAGTTGCTTTTATATGAAGTGATGGAAAAATTGAAACCACCCTTAGACCTTAGTGAAATAACTTTCAGTGTTCTCTGTGCTCTGTTAATCAGATAGTACAGTCAGCAGGTGCAACTTGTGGCTAGGCTCTGTGTTAAAGAATGTCATAAACAACGTGGATGTGCAGGGTCTCACACACAAGTGCAGTTCCATGTGGTCAGAACTGTAAAGTCTCCTATGTCGGATCATTTACTCAAAAAGTGATTGGGCCCCTTACCCCTGATAGGGAGAGCACTGCAGAAGCTCTAGCCAAGTCTGATCATAGTGTTCATGAGGTAGTCCAAGTTGCTAAATCTTTCAAGGTGCTTTGGAAGCTCAGCAGGTTTCTGCAAATGACATCTAGGTTTCCCAGTTTGTTAGTCACCTTCACAAACACTGATCGACTGATGATTCTGATTCACCATCTTCTACTTCTGCTCCTAAGTACTGCCAAAGTTCACGAGCGTCCAGATCATTGGTGCCTCCTGTGAGACTTAAATATCAATGATTCTGCTCCCTCATCATCATCACAACCCTTTTTTTTATGTTCAGGCAGATCAGAAATGCCCTTCTTCCTCAGAATTGCTATGTATGTCATGCATGTCAAAGAAGATTTAGTCCTGTCTGGAATGTGCAGCGATCATAACAGAAACCAATGCATCCACTGTGCAGCAAACTGCTGGGTCTGCGGTAAGTGCGGTCACCTGGCTGGCAACTGTCAACAAGCAGCCCTCTCTGTCTGCATGCTCAGCAGTGGTGTGAGGACAACACTGTGATATATACAGTCAGAGCTCTAGAACTGGTGGCTTCCTTGCCAGGAAGCTCACTTTGGCTTTGACATTGCTCATTCAGTCTGTGGAGTTCCAGCTAGACACCAGTGTGGCACAGGCACAGTCACAGGGTCACAGGGTCACATGGGGCAACCCGATAGCAGCATGGAGCTAATCAAGTGACCGTGGGTCAGTTTTGTGTAGTAGACTGCACAAGTTCTGTTAAATATCACCTAGCTGCTATATGAACACCAGCCTTGCTTTTGACATTGAATTTCTGGCTTGAGGTTCTTGGTATTTGTATAGTGCTCTGCCCACAACCACCTTGGCTTTGATTGTGTATTACATGTTAATTATCAGATGTGGAAACTTTAAAACACATACTGTTTCTCTTTATCCTCCTCATACTATCTTCCATACTGTCTTTTCCAGAAACTTCTCAAATGCCTTTGTAGCATGACACATCAGAGTAACTCCCCTAGAAATCTGACATAGTTTCTTGCAACCCTTCTTAAAAACTGGCACTATGATTCCCTTTCTCTGGTCGTCAGGTGTTCTTCTTTCTTTCCATGCTGTTCTTATTACCCAGTAGAGCCATTGCTCTCCAACAATGCCAACTGCTGTCAACATCTCCATGCTTACTTCATTCAGTCCAGATGTTTTTCCTCCTTTCACGGTATTTATCTCTTACTCTACTTCCATCCAGGTGGGGTCCATCTTGACATAATCTACATTCCCTGGCTTCTCATTTTTCTCTTTCATATTTCCATTGGGAAGTAATAACTTTTCACAATTTTCCTTCCTTAATTTCCTGTACATTCTCAACTTCCTTTCCTTTAGTCCAACATTTTCCATCATGCCCCTCTTCTTAGCCTTAACCAATCCATAGAAGACCTTCTCACTCCCGTCACTGTCCTCTTCCATCATTTTTGTCCACTCTTCCATCCATTTCCTCTACTCTCCTGCTATTTCCTCTCTTGTTTCTCTGTTCTCTTCTGAAATCATATATGGAATACTTCCTCTTTCTTTGCAACATTATCCCATATTCTATCATTCCACCAGGATGTTTCTTTCCACTTTTTCCTGCCACTGGTTCTTCTGCTCCTTCCATCATCGTTGTTTTGAACCATCCTGTCCTTCCTCTACTGACTGAATTTCATTCCTTGGTGCATCACCCTTTACTGTTCTATGAAATTCTTCTTTGGTTTTTTCTTCTTTCAACTTTGACACTATTGTCCTTCTTTCCTGTCTTTCTACCCTCTTTTCCTTTGTAATCCTTCAAACTTTCACTACTAAGTCAGGGATCACTATCTAGGCTTCGGAAGGTATTACCTTGACGTCTGTGACTCTTTTTGTGTCCTGTCACATATTATATATTCTGCCACAAATTTGCTTGACTAATCATAGCTGTACCACACTACATTAGACTTTCCTTCTTCTTAAACTAGGTGTTGCCTACTACTGTCCATTCTTTTTACAAAGGTCTAACAATTTTCTACCCTCTTCGTTTCTCCTTCCTCACCCTCCCACTCCTAATACCTCCTCATCCCAATATGTTTCCTTGCTCAAATGTGCATTTAGGGCTCCCATATCATCATCTTCTGTCTTCTTAGTTGTCTTTGTATTCCCTCTTCAAAGTTCTCCTTGTTTTAATAGAATATCCAACTTTAGGTGCATATATTTGCATAGTTTGCATATCCTTCTCCTTCCTTCCTTATTCAAACCTCCTCTCCTAATTACTGTCACACCATGTCAACCTTCTTCTTCATTGCTACTCTAGTACAGCTTTGGGAATAGCTGGGTCATCTTCCTTTATATCTTGGATGACACACACACACACACACACACACACACACACACACACACACAGAGAGAGAGAGAGAGAGAGAGAGAGAGAGAGAGAGAGAGAGAGATTATTAGCAGCCCTATTACATATTTTAATTTCTGTTAGGAAAAAGAAAAAGTCTTTAAGCAATTGGCATATGTGTGAAGATGTCACTAGTTGACAGTGTAGTATAATGTCAAATGACTTTTGACTTTCGGAAGTCTAGGTACATGAAATATTCTGGTCCAAATGCATCCGTTATTTGAAGAAGAAGAAGAAGAAGAAGAAGAAGAAGAAGAAGAAAAAAAAATTATCTATGAATAAAGCAAGTTGTCTTACACATGACTGGTTTCTCACTAACCTAGGTCAGTTTTTTGAGAAAATCTTTTCCTGCAGTAATGTCTTAAGGTGCAATCCTAAAATATTCCCCAGGATCCGACAACAGAAAAATGTTGACAAAATTCTGTGCATCCATTTTTTATTTTTATATTTTCTCTGAAAAATCACTTGTTTATGCTTTAGGCGAAAAGTTAATTCCTATGTGCACAAAACAACAGGTCTGTGCCGGCTACTGAAATAATTTTACATGACATATTTTCAGCCTTTTTAAACACAGCGTAGTTACAATGTGGCTAGTGATATATCATTTTACTTTTGCACAAAGATGGCAGTAAAGATAAATTTCCACACGTGTTTCTGATTAGCAGGTGTTATTCCTTATTAATTTTTTTCTTTTAATTACAGGAGAACTGAATGCTATAGCACCATTGATCTCCAACTTCTTTTTGGCAGCTTACGCTTTAATAAACTTCAGTACATTTCATGCTTCACTTGCCAAACCTATTGGGTGGAGGCCAAAATTTAGGGTAAGGAACCGGCTAAAATAATTAGGTTGTAGTGATTAATTAATTAAATACTCTCATGTACTTGAAATGAATACACACTTGCCCCTCTCTTTCTACAGTACTACAACATGTGGCTTAGCCTTCTGGGAGCTATTCTGTGTGTGGGTGTCATGTTTCTAATTAGCTGGTGGACAGCGCTCATAACACTTGCTTGTGTTATGGCATTGTACCTCATAGTATCATATCGAAGACCAGGTAAATTATAAATAAACATTCAAAATATAACATCATTTTTAAAATTTTAAATTTATGACTAAAGATAACAATTGCTTTTAATATGTTTTCCTTTCCATGAAATTATAGTTTTATCTTTAGGCAGCATTATACAGATATTTTTAACTCCCAGATCTTGTATTCAAAGTTGAAAGATAAATAACTAGAAACTCATTCACCTGATCATCCTGTGTCTTGTATTAAGTGTTTTCCAATCAGTTCTTGACAGTATCAGGCCTCAAGTTCATTGTCAAATGTTTTTCATTGCTAACATTTTTTTCAAGAATGTATTATTTCAGAGAGAGTCCTTGTTCCAGTGATTAGAATAAAACTGAAGCATCCATTTCTTATCACCATTTTCAAACTCTGTGTCTGAGGTATAACACATCAACTTACCCAGTCAGTGCTTGTAATGCTTTCAGTGGTTCTTTAATTATTAATATTGTGGTTTTATTTATTCATAACACCTTTCTTTGTTAATTTTTTTTGTTTGCCATTAACAATATTCTGTCATTTCCATGTGTGCAGAAGTGAACTGGGGTTCTTCAACCCAAGCACAAACATACAAGAATGCCCTGCTTTCTGTACAGCAGCTGAACAATGTTGAAGAACATGTGAAGAATTATAGGCCTCAGATATTGGTACTATCTGCGATGCCCAGTCATCGACCACCTCTGATAGACTTCGCGTACCTTATGACAAAAAATTTGTCTCTACTGATGTGTGGTCATATCATTCAGGTATGTGATTAGTGATTTGACATTCCCAGGAGAAATAATAATCTTCATTGTTTTCACATTTCTTGATTATATCAATGAATGAGCTAAATTGCTGATGAAGCTTTTTTGTATTTTAGTTTTATCCATCTCAAGATTCCCTCCATTCAGTGAATAGAAGCTGATTTCTTTGACTATTGTAAAGATAGTGTTATCTGCTGTAAATATCTTGTGTTTAATTTAGGAAGCAATGAGAGTTTCTTGCATCATAATTTTGAAGTAAAAGTTTACTGAAAGTCTATAGAAAAGACAAAACTCAAAATGTTCAAAAATGTAACATCGCACACTTCACAAAATGAAAAAAACTTAGTATCCTATGACTGCAATATCAGTGAGCCCCTATTGAAATCAGTCAACTCATACACATATCTGCATTAACAGTTTGTAGGGCTGAAAAATAGAATGATCACATAGGCTCACTTGTTGGTAAGGCAGGTGTCAGACTCCAGTCCAGTAATAGAATACTAGGGAAACGAAATCAGTCTACAAAGGAGATTGCTTACAAAACACTTATGTGACCCACTCTAGAATATTTCTCAAGTGTGTGGGAGCCATACCGCATGGAAATGACAGGGCATATGAAATGTGTACCGAGAAGGGCAGCACGAATGATCACAAGTCTGTTTGAGAATGTCACGGAAATGCTGCCAAAGTTTGTCATGTGCTTGAAGGTAGACACCAGCTATCCTAAGAATGCCTGTTTATAGAATTTCAGGAACCAGCTTTAAACAAAGAATCTAGGAATGCAGTACAACATCTACATGTACCTCACATATCTATCACAATTTAGATTAGGATATAATAGAGGGAAACATTCCACGTGGGAAAAATATATCTAAAAACAAAGATGATGTGACTTACCAAACGAAAGTGCTGGCAGGTCGATAGACACACAAACAAACACAAACATACACACAAAATTCAAGCTTTCACAACCAACGGTTGCTTCATCAGGAAAGAGGGAAGGACAGGGAAAGACAAAAGGATGTGGGTTTTAAGGGAGAGGGTAAGGACTCATTCCAATCCCAGGAGCGGAAAGACTTACCTTAGGGGGAAAAAGGACAGGTATACACTCGCACACACACCCATATCCATCCCCACATACACAGACACAAGCAGACATTTGTAAAGGCACTCTTTCAAATTCTGAAGGTGGCAGGGGTAAAATACAGGGAGCGAAAGGCTATTTACAATTTGTACAGAAACCAGATGGCAGTTGTCAGAGTCGAGGGACATGAAAGGGAAGCAGTGGTTGGGAAGAGAGCAAGACAGGGTTGTAGTCTCTCCCCGATGTTATTCAATCTGTATATTGAGAAAGCAGTGAAGGAAACAAAAAAAAAAAAAAAATTTGGAGTAGGTATTAAAATCCATGGAGAAGAAATAAAAACTTTGAGGTTCGCCGATGACATTGTAATTCTGTCAGAGACAGCAAAGGACTTGCAAGAGCAGTTGAACAGAATGGATAGTGTCTTGAAAGGAGGATATAAGATGAACATCAACAAAAGCAAAACGAGGATAATGGAATGTAGTCGAATTAAGTCGGGTGATGCTGAGAGAATTAGATTAGGAAATGAGACACTCAAAGTAGTAAAGGAGTTTTGCTATTTGGGGAGCAAAATAACTGATGACAGTTGAAGTAGAGAGGATATAAAATGTAGACTGGCAATGGCAAGGAAAGCATTTCTGAAGAAGAGAAATTTGTTAACATCGAGTATAGATTTAAGTGTCAGGAAGTCATTTTTGAAAGTATTTGTATGGAGTGTAGCCATGTATGGAAGTGAAACATGGACAATAAATAGTTTGGATAAGAAGAGAATAGAAGCTTTCGAAATGTGGTGTTACAGAAGAATGCTGAAGATTAGATGGGTAGACCACATAACTAATGAGGAAATATTGAATAGGATTGGGGAGAAGAGAAGTTTGTGGCACAACTTGACTAGAAGAAGGGATCGGTTGGTAGGACGTGTTCTGAGGCATCAAGGGATCACCAATTTAGTATTGGAGGGCAGGGTGGAGGGTAAAGATTGTAGAGGGAGACCGAGAGATGAATACACTAAGCAGATTCAGAAGGATGTAGGTTGCGGTAGGTACTGGGAGATGAAGAAGCTTGCACAGGATAGAGTAGCATGGAGAGCTGCATCAAACCAGTCTCAGGACTGAAGACCACAACAACAAGAACAATGAAAGGCATTTAGAAGCCAAGAATCTTATGTGTTCTGACAGAAATTAATAATGCGGATAATAAGATTAAAACTATATGGAATATTGTCAAACGGGAGACGGAGCAGTCTGACAGTGCACAGCCCACCATAGCAATAAACCTAAATGATGATGTTGTGAGTGATAATTCACAAATTGCAAGTATTTTTAACAATCACTTTCTGAATGTAGCAGTAAAAATAGGGTTAAAGGGTTCAGTTGAAGAAGCAAAAAAATATGTTAAAAATGTCACTCCCCAGGACTTTGGGCCTTTAGAAATAGCACCAACATCCCCCAATGAAATTAAGGGAATTATAAATGTACTGAAAAAAGAGCTCATGTGGTGTTGATTGAGTCTCTAACAGAATTTTGAAGTGTTGTTCTAATTTAATAAGTGGAGTCCTTAGCGATATATGTAATGCTTCACTGGCACAGGTAATTTTTCCAGACAGATTGAAATATGCAATTGTCAAACCTCTTCATAAAAAAGGGGACAAGAGTGACTTAAATAATTATAGACCAATCTCATTGCTGACTTCATTTTCTAAAATTTCGAAAAAGTTATGTATTCAGTAGTAGTTTCACATTTAAGTGAAAATTATTTACTCAGCTTGTCACAGTTCGGATTCTGGAAGGGTTACTTGACTGAGAATGCTATCTACACATTTACCCATCAAATAGTACAAGCCCTAAATAACAAATTATCACCAGTTTGTGTTTTTTGTGATCTGTCCAAGGCACTTGACTGTGTGGATCATGTGACACTCTTAGAAAAACTCAGGTTTTATGGAATTGAAGGCTACACACACAGCTGGTTTGAATCGTACTTAATGAACAGAAAGCAAAAAGTTGTGCTGAATAGCACAAATAATGTTGGGAGGGTGGTAAATTCTAGTGAATGGGGAGTTATCACAAAGGGAGTCCCACGGGGTACAATTTTAGGTCCTCTGCTGTTCCTTATTCGTGTGAATGACATCCCACTTAATGTTCAGCAAGCAGAACTAGTACTTTTTGCAGATGACACAAGTGAAATAATAAATTGCATTCCAGAAAAAGCAGCTGAAGATATTGTTGAAGATGTCTTTCAAAGAATTATTAAGTGGTTCTCAGAAAATGGACTCTCCCTTAATTTTGAAAAAAAAAACTCACTATATCCAGTTCTGTACACTGAATAGAGTCGTACCAACAATTAATGTAGCATATAAACAGGGCTCAGTTAACAGGGTAGATTTCTCCAAATGTTTGGGTGTTCACATTGATGATAACTTGAACTGGAAGAAGCATATTGCTGAGCTTCTCAAACAACTAAGTTGAGCTTCTTTGGCTCTTCGCATAATCGCTAGTCTTGGCAATAAACAGATCAGCCTCCAAACGTACTTTTCATATTTCCACTCAATAATGTCTTATGGGGTAACTCATCACTTACATGGAACCTCCCCATCGCACCCCCTCAGATTTAGTTCTAAGTTGGCACAGTGCATAGGCCTTGAAAAATTGAACACAGATCAATCGAGAAAACAGGAAGAAGTTGTGTGGAACTATGAAAAATATAAGCAAAATATGCAAACTGAATAGTCCATGTGCAAGATAAGCAACTTCAAGGAGAGAGTGAACTCAGGAGCGCCGTGGTCCCGTGGTTAGCATGAGCAGCTGCGGACCGAGAGGTCCTTGGTTCAAGTCTTCCATCGAGTGAAAAGTTTACTTTCTTTATTTTCACAAAGTTATGAACTGTCCGTTCGTTCATTGACATCTCTATTCACTGTAATAAATTTAGTGTCTGTGTTTTGCGACCGCACCGCAAAACCATGCGATTAGTAGACGAAAGGACGTGCCTTGCCAATGGGAACCGAAAACATTTGATCGCAAGGTCATAGGTCAACCGATTGCTCCATAGGAAAACACGTCTGATATATTCTATACGACACTCATGACGGCATGTGCGTCACATGACAGGAATATGTTGTCGACCCACCTAACTTGGACACTTGGCGAATGGGTAAAAAGATTCTTCTACCTTGCCCAATTTAGATTTTCTTGTGGATGTGACAATCACTCCCAAAAAAGTGATTAAAACATAAGAGTTTGTCACATAACCTGCAACAAATGTGTGTGTGAAATCTTATGGGACTTAACTGCTAAAGTCATGAGTCCCTAAGCTTACACACTACTTAACCTAAATTATCCTAAGGACAAACACACACAACCATGCCTGAGGGGGGGCCTCGAATCTCTGCCAGGATCAGCTGCACAGTCCATGACTGCAGCGCCATAGACCGCCGGCTAATCCCGCGCAGCAAACTGCAACAAATGAATGCAACAGTTTCACAGTCGCACAGTTTTCCCTGTGCTCTGTCAAAACGTATGTTTTTAACGTTTTCAAATTTTTCCTTGTGTAGACTGTCAAATCCTGCATATGTCCAAGCAAATCTGAACATGTCCTGGAATTTTGGAGAGCAAAGTTGATTATCTGTGAGTGCCTGAACTTTGATAATTGTCTGAAAATAAAAAATTAAAATATTCACTCGAGGGAAGACTTGAACTGAGGACCTCTCGTTCCGCAGCTGCTCACGCTAACCATGGGACCACGGCACTCCTGAGCTCACATTCTCCTTGATGTTGCCTATCTTGCGCATGGACTACTCAATTTGCATATTTTGCTTATTTTTTCATAGTTCCACACAACTTCTTCCTGTTTCCTCAATTTATCTGTGTTCAGTTTTTCAAGGCCTATCCACTGTGCCTACTTATAACTAAATCTGAGGGGGGTGTGATGGGGAGGTTTCCTTGTTAGACATAAAGTATTGATTGCACAAAAGAGAGCAGTGAGAATAATTAGTGGTGGTCACCCAAGGACATCATGTAGGCACCTTTTCAAAGAGTTAGGTATTGTAACTGCACCATTAGACAGGGTGTATACGACCCAGGACAACTGGGAAATCCGGGAAAAACCCGGGATATTTTTAGAATTTCGGGAATTTTTCATTGTTTTAGTTTTCAGTTAAATTTTTGTAATTTTGACTGGTGAGAACCGATGCTCTAACAAAGGATACTACTGTATCCCGCTACTGCAGAATAATACTTCAACAATGAAACATAAACGAGAGAAAAAACGAAAATAACTTAAATTGCAAAGGAAATGTGCCATATACAACAACGACATACAGTGCTCATGTAAGCATCTGCCAACATCAAAATGTGTCAAATGGTTTTATATTAGATTCGTTTTAGCAGTTACGAACGGGCTCATGCGCATTCGCAGTTGAGTCGCATTTGAGTAGTGGATTCTCCCGCTTCTGGCTACAGGAATGTGGCTGTTGGCTGTGCAAGCAGTCGCGGCTAGATGCTACCGGGAAAAGGGGGCACCAAATTCATATTCTTGAGGGAAAAAAACTTGTTTCACAAAGTGCCTAGCATTCAGCGCAATCTTGTCTGTCGATTATTCATATGATGTTAATATAATAGAGGGAAACATTCCACGTGGGAAAAATGTATCAAAAAACAAAGATGATGTGACTTACCAAACGAAAGCGCTGGCAGGTCGAAAGACACACAAACATACACACAAAATTCAGGCTTTCGCAACAAACTGTTGCCTCATCAGGAAAGAGGGAAGGAGAGGGAAAGACGAAAGGATGTGGGTTTTAAGGGAGAGGGTAAGGAGTCATTCCAATCCCGGGAGCGGAAAGACTTACCTTAGGGGGAAAAAGGATGGGTATACACTCGCACACACACACATATACATATCTCCGCTAATTTCAATTTGCCGCCACTAATACCTTACCTGTCTTTCTACAACATCTTTGCCTCTTTACTTCCACCTCGACTGACATCTCTGCCCAAACTCTTTGCCTTTACAAATGTCTGCTTGTGTCTGTGTATGTGTGGATGGATATGTGTGTGTGTGCGAGTGTATACCCGTCCTTTTTTCCCCCTAAGGTAAGTCTTTCCGCTCCCGGGATTGGAATGACTCCTTACCCTCTCCCTTAAAACCCACATCCTTTCGTCTTTCCCTCTCCTTCCCTCTTTCCTGATGAGGCAACAGTTTGTTGTGAAAGCCTGAATTTTGTGTGTATGTTTGTGTTTGTTTGTGTGTCTTTAGACCTGCCAGCGCTTCGTTTGGTAAGTCACATCATCTTTGTTTTTTGATAGATTATTCATATGATTTTGAAATGCTTCCCTGTTGACTTTTGAACAAATTTTAAGTTAATTTCTGAATGAATCATAAGTTGATTTTTGGATGCATGCATAATGTATGTGATGTTTGTCAGGAGAATCCTCATTGCATCTAGAAATTAACTTTCCGCGGACAAAAGGGGATGGGGCTGTACGAGCTGAGGGAGTAAAGCCGAATGGATGAATGCCAATCGCTGTCTGAATATGTGGTTGATTGGGTTTGCGAATGATCAGCATTGTTGTAATTACTAGTGAAATCCATAGATTCAGACTACCAGAGTGGATGGAAATAAACGACTGACAGGAATAACAGGTGAGAAATATTACGTATTATCTTCTCGGTGTATCCAAGAAAATGAAATTTTGACAGAAAATTTTTGGCCAGATCGCTACAGTAGTAAGGACCAGTAGTACAGTCCCCGGCTAGCAGCCGCTTAAGTTCTACTCTGGAAGTAACGCGGAAAACGTGTTGTTCGAACACATAATAACGCCTAACTGGAAAATAATCGCGGGATAACTAAACCTATGATTCTGGCAGGGTTAGTGAAGTTAAGAGGCGAACAAATTTTGACAATGGCAGCAATAGCTACAGAATTGGTGATGACAAGATTGTTAGAACGAGGAAGGAGAAGAAACGTGACATCACACAAAGAAGAATAAGACGATTCCAAATTTATATAAAAATTTCGTAATACTACATTTCGATTTCATGCTTGAGAAGCTGGTGCGTATGAATGAAATGTGAAACTATTTCCTAACATAAAGCTTTTTGCTTGTAGTAGGCCTAATAGGCATTTGTTAGTGGTACTTCATGGATTAAATTCAGTCGTGTTATAAAAATGGCCATTTGTGCCAAAACAGTCTCATTTATTTGGTGTGTTACAAAATTGCTACCACATTAGAGAGCCCTATTTTGTTTTATCTAGTAGATAGTGACAAAATAGACGAAATCAAATTGAGAAACCACATCAGTCTTGGGTATTATTTGTATTAACAGCTTTTTCAGTATTAGATAATGACATTTCAATTTTTCAAAAACGTTTGACGAACTTTGATGAGGTAATAGATTCGTTCGCAGAAAGGAAAGCATGCCATGTAAAGCTGTAGCAAGGTTGGAGAGAAAAAAAAGCTAGGACCTAACATTTGAAGAAGTGTGTAATTTCTTGCTTATCTCTTGTCAGTATTGGTTTTATATATCCTATATTCAATTTTATGCCACACAAAACAGCAAGTTATTAACTAATAGGCCATAAAGAGTTCAATTTTCTGAAGAGTTCTTGGTCTCTTGATTACAAATAATCCCATCCGCTATTAATTGCAAGATTTTTTTTAAAGAGGGGCGGTGTGTCAAACCGGCCGACTGGGAGAAGGAGAGGCACCATAGGACATTTCAATTTCCACTCTCCTGAATATAGTTTGGACGTGCGGTAGAAAAATGCTTTATGAAGAGGCGTGGCACTGCACTTTGGCATACTTAAGACCAAATAATGTCTTGCATTTCCTTGAATACATGTGTTTTAGTTTCAGACTTTTCAGAAAGATGTGCGCTACAAGATGAACATATTTTGAAAATTCGATTTTTTTTAGTTTTGACCCGGTTCGCAAATGTCGTAGATCCAGGGCTGATGCACAGAGCGTCTGAGTTAGGGGGTAGTCTCCACATGACCCGTGTTTACATTTAGTGATTTTGCTGTTTCCCCATCATTTACTCTCACGTCAAATGAAAACAAAATGGCTATCTGTGGCCGGGAGCTATCTAGTGAAATAAAACACATTCACATAATTACGGAAGGTTAAAATATGTCATTAGTTTCAGATTTGATTTTATTTCCACCTTTCTGACAGCCAAGCATTAATCACCTTGCGGAACAATGAAGCTATTTTTGTCTGTTTGATAAAGAAACTTGACTTTTGTTAACCTGATCTGCAGAGGCAGTCAATGTATTTGAAACGAAATGTTTAATTCCACAGTACTCGCTAGTTTCAACTGTTTGCTGCATTTCAGGTGCACGTTTTCATTTTCTAGCATGTGTGGCATTATGCCACAATGAAGAACCAAACATGATATAATAGAGTACTGGTGCTCCAAGAAAATTTACATCCCCAAAACAACATTGAAAAGCTTAATATCAGCTCGAGGTCTACTTCATTGAGAATCTGGACATACGAATTTCCACTTTAAGTATGCACTTTGAATGTGCACGTTTTAATATGGTTCACAAAATTCTGATACTTTTGCAGTATCCTCTGATGTCTTGTTTCTTTTATGACATAATGTATGATCTTTCAATGTTTTATACGTACATACATATGGGCTTCTTACGTCATGATAGCTACCCAAGTGTGGTGTCGCCTGTTATCAGTGCTTTCTGGCAACTGCTGAAACGAACCTATTTATCACAGCTCGCAGGAAAATATTGTGAATAGTGGTTTGAAAAGTGTTACTTTCAAAGTAAATATCCTCTTACGTAAGTTGAACTATGTGCAAGAATGTACCATGAATTTATTAAATCACAGAGCGTTTGACTCTCATTGATGACGAGCCATTTAGAAGAATATCGAACCCTAAAGATCAGACGTTTATGTCATTACTAAAAATTTTACTGGCTCATTGTATGATATGTCTTAAAGTGTAACACGTGCATAAAAGATCAACAGTATGTGCGAAAGCTTAGCTTCTCTTGCAGCTTGAGAACAATATTATATGTGAAAGCTTTGCTTTTCTTGTAGCAACACTATGTATATTAATTTAAACTATTAACTTTCCCTGTTTGTGTGTTCGTGCTACTTAACAGTGATGTTGCTGTTGGCTGACTACATTACGTGTCCTATGCTCTGAATATCCGCTGTTATCGGCTGGCGAGATCACGTGACATGAGCTACGAACGGCTTACAAAAGCGCATCGAAGTTTCTTTTTCTAAAGTGCCAGGAAATTGTACGCCCGTGTATAAAACCATAACCATTCAAAGGATTGATAGGGAAAATACACTGTCACCCAGGAGAATGTGTATTTTTAACTGGGAAATCCGGGAATTTTTTTTCCTTGTCCACATATACACCCTGTTAGAGTACATATATTTGTTAATGATATTCATTACAAATAATCCATCTCAATTCGCGAAGAACAGTGATGTTCATACGTACAACACTAGAGGGAAAAATTACCTTTCCTATCCGTTATTGAAGCTGTCAGTTGCTCAAAAAGGAGTACATTAGTCACCAAGAAAAATCTTTGATTGTTTGCCCAACAACATAAAGTGTCTGGCAGGTAGCAGATCAAGTTTTAAATCTAGCTTAAAATCATTTCTTTTGGACAACTCCTACTCCGTGGACGAGTTTCTGTTTCAGAAATAGAAAAAAAAAAAGTACTTCTAAATGTAGTTGCATGTGTAGAACTAAAAATTTCAGTAATATTAATATTAGCACTATTCATGTGTGTATATATATCTTGTAATCTGACTTGTTCCACGCCTTATCGATAAAATAATTGGGAAAATGATGTACGGAACATGACATAACTAAAACTAAAACTGCATTGTTATTTACTAGACCATTATGTCACTCTGTAATTTCACCAATTTTCTAAGTTGAGTGTTCTCTTTCATATCTTTAACTAGATTTGAACATCATTGGGATAATGGGCATTTTAGGATTGAAACCTTGTACTATAAAGGAGGATGGGTGACAAGTACTTGCAAGCTTCTACTGTCCCTCTAGCTTAAGCACTGAGCATGAATATAGTGTGTGTGTGTGTGTGTGTGTGTGTGTGTGTGTGTGTGTGTGTGTGTGTGTGTGTGTGTGCATGCGTGCGTTCGTGTGTCGTCCTTTGGTAGAAACTTCCTTTGTAACTTTCCCCAACGTAACATATTCCTCTATTAGTTACGAAAGCTAGGTAGTGTGTCCCTTATTTATGAGTGTTTTTAGTGTCTAGTGGCTGCAGTATATGTTTTGCCTGCAGTATACATTTTTGCCTCCTTAAGGTAAGTAATAGCCAGCAGTTCTGTCTCATAATGTATTAGAAATTTGAGCTTAGGCATTTTATCTCTTTATTTGCATATTGTATCTCATATTTTTACATTTGTCAGTATCACTGACTATTGCACAATAAATTGTCACAAAGTTAAGTAAATTAATCCATTTGCATATAAACTAATTTCACTTGAAAATATTTTTACAGGATGCCTTGAGTCAAAGAGTGCGTAATGTGTTGACGTACAAAGCTCATAATTGGTTAAAATCACATAAAATAAAAGCCTTCTACACACACATTGATGAAGTGAAGTTTGAAGAGGGAGCAAAAGCTTTACTGCAATCTTCTGGAGTTGGGAAGCTGAAACCCAACATCCTATTGATGGGTTATAAGGCTGATTGGACAGAATGTGATAGAAATGAACTAGTGATGTATTTTAATGTGATACAGTAAGTTTTAATTAAACCTAGATCTCGTTAATGGAACATGGAATGCTGCTAATGCAATATGACTCAATAAAAACTCTCTGGGTGCAGTTGTAGATCAAGTGTCAACTATGGCTATTATTTTTCAGCAAGGCACTGGACATGTACATTGCAGTAGCCATACTACGACTACAGGGTGGCTTAGATTACTCAAAAGTGGTAGCTGATGAAGAGGATTTGTTGAAGATGGCCAATGGTGTAAATTCAGAGAAAGGTGTATCGATAGTGCGTCAGAATTCCCAAGAAAGTCTTCCTCGAAATCAGTCTTTCCCTCAGATTTCACAAGGTTGGTTCATATTTTATGTGGGTTTTCTGAAATATATGTTTTCAAACGTTTTTGAATGTTTGTCATTATGGAATATTATTTACTTTATAATTATTTGAATAAAATTTGTAATTTTTTTTTCTTTTTACATGATTATTCCAAAAAATATCACTATTTTTAGTTTTCCTTCTATAGTATCTTTGTAGTGTTTCAGATAATGAGTGTGCTGAAAATTTAAAAGTAGTTATTTCATTTACCAAAAAAATTATAAGATGTTAGTGAAATTTAATATGTTATGTTGTTTTTTTCCTCCTTGATTCCGTTTCAATGAAATGAAGATCTGTACAAATTTATCAGTGTAGGAATTCGTCAGATAACAAAGTCAAGGGGTAAGTTACAGAGATGTTAGTGTTGTTTTGCACACTTCCAAAAACAGTTCGGTGTATATACACGCTTCTGTGCATGCCCTGCAGCCTCTTCCTTGCAAAATGTATACCATAGAGTGTAGTTCTAAAATGTTTAGCACAGTTCACAAATGCTTCGTTTTTGCTTATCATAGCCTCAAGCTAAGGCTATTGGTTATTTCTACGAATGTAGCATAGTGGGCTTAATAATATCTTGAGTGCTGCGCTATCTTCCTGATAATTATTGTGTAAATGAAGTACAGAGATCTCCTTTCTAATAATCATGAGTGAAATAACAGTAATACCTAACTTAATGCAGTAAAGTTTATAGTATCAGTACTGTGTAAACTGTTATGCACAAGATATTAAATCTTTCATGTTTTGAATGTGGGGAGCAAATTGTTACTGATTTTCAATTTTTCATATGATGTGATATATCTGGATATGGTAGTTCGATTTCAGTGTTAGTACCTGGCATAAACTAACATTAAAAATGTATTGAATAAACCTACTTGCTGATGAAAGGCTGATTAGCAATTATTTTTGGTCTTAAGCTCCAAGTTGTATGTAAATGGAATTACTTTGTTGTTGAAGTTTGAGAGTGTGAAATGCATATTTGAATAAAAATGAAAATCCTTATGGGAAGGTTGGGCTTGGGTGTCAGATAACTGAAAGCCCAGCTAAAAGTCATGTTGTATAAGGAAGAAGGAAGGAATCTATGAAGTAAAAGGCATCCAAAAGAATTGAAGATCAAAGATAAATTAGTATGTAATGCACCAGCTTCAGTTCAGAGATGATGGAAGGTAGCAATATAGCAAGAAGTAAAGGTTAGACAAAGACATGGGAGGGAGAGGGGAGAGAGAGAGAGAGAGAGAGAGAGAGAGAGAGAGAGAGAGAGAGAGAGAGAGAGAGAGCTGCTTCTCTGTGGAAAAAGAATATATAAGAAAAATAAGTAGGTTATGTCCCAAAAATTGTCATAGAGGAAGGAATTTTTGGGATCGGGCGAGCGAGTTATTGTAACAGAAAATTGTTATTGTAACAAGTTAAGTGTAGCAATAATGGGAGGACATATGTTAGAGAGTAAGCTTCCATCTCTGGAGTTAATGGAGACTAGTGCTAGTTGGGAATATCCAAATGGCCAAGGATCCAAAAGACACATTACATCAAAGGCAGGCTCACATGTGGAACTGATCAGATTGTTTATTAGCTACCATACAATAACTAAATAAACTTTTATGCAGTGTATGATCACCAACAGACAGTTAGAAATCATAAGTGAACACATACTCATTGTCCACCACATATATGATCGATAACGAGCTCTGTGGCATTGCCCAAGAGATCTGAGGGTCTGATTTACGCTACAGGCCATTCGGATCATCTACCCAATCATCTACCCAACATTACTTTCCCAGTATTCTTTACAGAAGAACATGCCCTCTAATACGAGGGTTGGAACTTTAATGGTGGCAACTATTTATTTACAGCTTGTACAAAATAGATACGTGTTTCAAAGTTTTACTGACCATCAAAGTAGTCACCAACATTGAGTATAACCCATTGCCAGCAATGTGGAAGTCATAGGATATTCTTAGCAGTGCCAGTTGTGTTGACAGTTCGAGCGGCGTGGTCTGTTGCCTGATGGATTAGTAGCAGTTCTGAAGCAAATGCCATGAAGTCAGGCAGTAGACCATGCCACTCGAACTGTGAACACAATTGGCACTGCTAAAGAGTATCCTAAGACTTCCACGTCACTGGCAGAGTGTTATACACAATGCTGGTGACTACTTTGAATGTCAGTAAAACTTTGAAACATGTATCTACTTTGTATGAGCTGTAAATAAATAGTTGCCACTATTAAAGTTCCAACCCTCGTATATACTCTCATCCTTTAACCCTCCAATATTTACTATGTGCTAACTTATCTCCCTTCCTCTATGCTGTTTGTTGGAATTTTACCTTGGTTTGATTTTATTATTTATTGTTTTTTCACCTAGGAGATACTACTTTTACCACCCTTTACTTTTCCCTCCATTTTTTCCATCTCCTTTTTCTCACTATGTTTGTCTCGTTTCCTGGTATTTTGCTCTTAATTTCCTGTACTTTGCTTTATTCTTCCACTTCTCATTTTTACTTCTGACTCAATCCTTTTCTTCTGTTGTCTCTGAAGAGAAGATGATTTAGCATGTACTAATGACCTCCAGATTTCTTTGAAAACCTTTGCTTCATCTTTTCCTTCTCTTATTTTTATACAAGGTAGCTCCTTCTTAGATGATATTAGAATAACTTTCCCTGCCCCACCACTTTCCCTTTACACCCAGGTATCACCCAACTGATTATTTTGCCCTCCCCCTCCACCCCCTCGCCCATCTCAAGAATTAACTGATAGTTTCAAAGGCTAGTTTTGTTGTTATGTGTTTCTGTTTGAAACACTGTGAGCTGTGATTCCTGATGTTGTATCTTGACCATCTTCAAGACCTGAATTTGGTATTTGTTTGTTTGTTTTTTAGCCCACATGACTCATTATGAATTAGACAGTTAACTGTATAAATTGAAAACAGGTACCGCAGGCAAAAGATTCTCAGGTTATTTTAAAGATAATGTACATAATGCTAGTTCTTCTCTGAGCTTTATTGTGGTACTAGCCTTTTCCACATGGTATCACACACATATGCATTCGACAAATATGTTGCACACATTTCCTGTCCCTCACCCCTCTCTCTGTCTACCTATTCCTCTTTCACCCTCTCTCTCTGTCCATATCCTCCTCCACCTTTCTTTGACCATCTTCTCTTTCTCCTCTCTCAGACCATCTCCTCCACCCACTTTATGTCCATATCCTTGTGGCCCCCTCCCCCTAAATCTCCTCCCCACTTCACCATTTTCATCTCCTACTGCCCCCTCTCCCCATTCATCTCCTCCTGCTGCTCGCTGTAACAATCTCCTCTTCCCCCTCTCTATACCAATCTCCTCCTCCCTCTCCCTAACCATCTACTCCTCCCACCTTCTTTGTCTCCTCTCCTGCTTCATCTGTGTGTCCATCCCCTCATGCCCCCTTTCTCAGGACATCCCCTACTATTCCCTTCCTCACTGTCCACCCACTCCCACTCCCCTCCCTCTGCCCAGTCCCTCCTCTATCTTTGAACATTCCCCCGGTTGTGTCCATTGTAGTATGTAGCCCTGTGCATAACAGGCCAGTGAGCAGACTGATATTACTCAAATGCAACACACCTATCATGGAGGACCACCTAACATCAGGGGCTTGAAACGCTTTTTTAAATTATTTTTTTTATTTTTTCCCCTGCTGCGTATGCTGGTTGATACAGCAGACCAATACAGTTCCCAGACAATATGCTTTTTGCTGGGCAGCCTTTATGGCATGGGCTGAAAAAACAACATTTTTGGCCATGGCTGCACTACTATTAGAGTTATGATAGTCATTAAATTTGTGAATCAAATTTGGATGAAATTGATTTAGAGATTTGGGTGGAGATACTAGATGCACATACGTACAGATAGCTTCACACACACACACACACACACACACACACACACACCATAGAATTTTCCCCACACATATCTCCTCGTCCCACCTTTGTGTCTGCCTCTTCCTCCTCCCATTTCTCACCCTCCCACCTACATCTGCCCATCTTTTCCTCCCCGCTCTCTCTGTCTCTTCATCTCCTCCTGCCCCATCACTCTGTCCACCTCTTCCTCCCCTCTCCTCGTATATACCCCTCCAACCTGGTCTCTCTGTCCATCTTATCCTCCCTTTCTCTCACTGTACATCCCTCCTCTCCTGCTCTCTGTCCATCACCACCCTCCCCCCATCTGTCCTCTTCATCCTCCCCCCTCTATCACTTCCCACCTCCCTGTTTAGCTGTTCACCTGTGCACATGTAGCCCCTGAAAGGCATTCTGGTACTGCCCACACAATCCACCTGTCATGCTGGGCAGCCTACATGTCAGGTATAGAACACACTTTTTTGCCCCATCTCCTGTTCTAAGGGAGATAGGAGGCACTAACCCCTACAGTGCTGATTCAATATAGCAAGCCGTTCGTATGTGTACACATCCCATTCTTACTCCTCTCTGTGTCCACCTCATCCTGCTCCTTCTGTGTCCACCCGTTACTCCCACATCTATCTGGCCATCTCCTCTTTCCTCTTCACTCTGTACATCTCCTCCTCTCCCCTCTGTGTATATGACATACTCCTCCTCCTCCTCTCTCTATCCGTTTTCTCCTCTCATCTCTCCCTTTCCATCCCCTCTCTTCCCCTCTCTACATCCATCTTCTCCCCCCCCCCCCCCCCCCCCCCCCCCTCACTCTATCCATCTTCTCCAGCACGCATCTCTGTTCATCTCTTCCTTTTGCTTTCTCCCCGTGTGTCTCCTCCCCCCTCCCCAAGTGTCCATCACCTTCTACCCCATCTCCTTATTCATCTCCCCCTTCTCTCTCTGTCCACCTCCCCTTGCTCCCTCTCTCCATCCATATCTTCCTGGCACCCCTCCCCCCCTCTCTCTCTCGCTCTCTATCTCTATCCTTCCCCTCCCTCCCTATCCATTCCCTCCTACCCTTCTCTCCCTATCCATCCCGTCTTCTATCCATATCAGCCTTCTTTGTTGCCCCCCTGCAAAACAGGTCAACAAGCACGCCAATATTACTCCCACAACATGCCTGTCACACAGGGCAACCTATAAGGCAGGGGCTGAAAAAAAGTACATTTTCCACTATCTCTGATCCTATTGAAGCTGCGAGGTTATTGTGCAATGCTGATACTAGTGAAGCTTGAGGTTTGTGTGCCAAATTTGGATGAAATCAGTTAAAGGGTTTGTGAGGACATCCTGGACATAAACACAAACATACAGTTTGCTTTGTACATTCATGTTAAGAAAAAAACAACACGTTGAACGACTTGAGATTCATATTCACAGGACATGTACATTAGTATGTTGTGCAGAAATTCTGAGTAGTTCAGCGAGTGTCCACGCATATGTTTGCCATGGGCCCTGACAACTTGTTCAGTACGTGATGGCATTGACACGTATAAGGCATGAATGGCATCCTGTGGTATAGCCATCCATGCTGCATTCACCTGTTTCCAAAGTTCATCTGTGATGGTTGGCAATGAGCCACTTTGCTGCACCTGTCGTTTCACCATGTCCCACACATTTTTGATTGGCAACAAACCTGGTGATCTGATGGACTACGGCAAAAGGCTACTCCTGCACAATATGCCAGCTATGCAGGGCAGCTTCCACATTGGGGTTGGGTAAAGTGCTTCTTGCCCTTGAGGTGTAGGCTGCTTGATAATGCGGGCTGATACTACCATCACATGCCTGTCATGCAAGTCAGTCTACATGTCATAGTCTGAAAAAACCGTTTCTTGTCCACATCTGTGCTCCTATAAGAGCTAGGAGACTGTAAATCCCCACAGTGCTGATACTCGTGAAGTATGCTGTTTGTGTGCCAAATTAGGATTAAATCAATCCAGAGGTTTTGGAGGACATGCAGGACATACATACATGCTTGCTTCTTTGTTTTTATGTATGTATGTAGAAAATAGGCTACAGTACTGAACAGAGCTCAGCTTTAGAAATTTTTATTGGTTATATGAAGTAAAGCAGCTTAGTTTCAAATTGGCATTAGAATTAGGTATTTTTTCATGCACATGCTTAATGTAATATCATTTCAACCTTATATAAAATCAACTAAATTGAAAATTAAAAACTATGATCTATATTGGTAAATACTTCTTTTAGTAACATTGATCGTTTTATGTCTTGTATCTCATGTTGTTTCCAGTAACACTGGGGTAGATGGGATGAACAGAATTTACAATATGTGTATTTGTAAACATCAAGGAAAAGTCCAAAAATTAATTGTTACTCTTTTTAGGAGAAAAGTAATGTAATATAATCTGTGTACTGATTATATATTATACATCCAGTGTGATGGTGGTTGTTTGATTGGAAAAAAAAAAAAAATAAACATCCTGGCTCAGTCTTGCTACTGGATGTGAAATTTTTGAAGTAGCAAAAATTGTTGTAATTGTTTGCTGTGGAGTTTGAATTTTTCTCCAGTACACACAGGTTTTTTCTGAGAATCCACATGCCTTATTTTCATAAAGAGACTGCAAACATTTTCTAGTACATAGTATGTTCATACATTATTATTTCAATCGATGATGGACACCACTGGAACAGGAATTGTGGATGTGACTTGTCAAATGTTAGCAGTGATACATCGTCTTTGAAATGCAAAGTGGAAAAGTACGAGTCAACTGATATAAAATACAAGTTTGGTAGTGGGTTTATGTAAGAGAATTTTGTTTATGAATTTCATGCAACACTCCTTTTAATGACATGCTTCATTTGAACAAAAGTATTATAAATTTCAAATTTCTCTTTTGGTCACAGGTGTCATGAAAATGAAACCTAAATGTTCATATATACAGAATTTCCTGAAAGGCCAAGAAGAATCTCAGCAAACTTCTCCAGTATCATGCTGTCATTCCTGATGTGAGACTTTTAAATCACCTATATGCTAGCTGCTTATCTTTATTGGAGGAACAATACTGCATAACTGAGCATGTGGAATATCCACATAAATTCAGAATGCAAGTGGCCATATCACATTGTTATTGGTTGTTAATTATCTCTCTGCAATGGAAAGCTGCTCTTGACTCAGAGCTTCTGTTAACAGAAATGATCATGTTTCACCAAATGATCTCTTCACTGAGAAAGAAATCATTGCTTACTGGAAAGTGGCACATGAAATTGGACATTTGATTTTGTGAGGAACTTGGCAACTGCCAGCCACTGCACCTACTGGCAGGCCTCTCCAGGTTGTCCTGCATTTCACCACAGTCCTCCGGCATTGCAACCTCCCTGTAGCCAACAGTGTCATCTGCACATAGCTTCACACAACTTCCGATGCAGCAAGTATGCGCTGTTTCATTCTTTTGCAGTTACACAGATTTACACTTTTTTTTTTTACTTTGTTTGAGGTACACAACATTTTTTCAGCTTCATTTTCATTGTATAGAATTGAAAATTTGTCAGTCCTGTGGTAACCCTGTATTAACACGATTCACGTTGTCCGTCGCACTTCACCTAGTGTAGACCGGGAACTGTCTGCTAGGCATGCCCGATGAAAAACTGACTGGGCACGGCCCGTGCTGCCTGAGTTGTTGTAGTTCCACCGGCAGAGGGCGTGGCCGAATTCTTGCGCGCCCTCTAGTGGACGGGACTTGACTTGCGGCAACTACTGTCCATGACGCGCTGTGCTGATGTGCGCCTCCTGCGATCTTTCTGGTGGCTTCTGCGCTCCTCCTCCTTCAGTAGGTGAAGCCACTGTGATCCACTGCGTCAGAAGGTGGAGCGTCGTGCAGTAGCAATGACCTCCACGTCCATTGGAGTGCTGGAGTCGGGGGGATCTGCCAACCCTCGAGCCGGAACCTTCGAATACGGGTGGAAGTGACCCACACGAAGAGGCCCCCATCGTCTCACCACCGGATCCTGAGACAGAACAGGTGACAAGCTGTCGAACTCCGGATCCTGTTTCACCTTGGGAGGGGCAAGACCCAGTGGTGGGGACGATGGGGAAGGCACGACCACAGGTAAACCAGCCTCCTGAGAAACCGGGCCTATGATGGGGGCCGGCTCTCGCCGGGGCATCTCTAATGATGGCGATGTCGGTGCTGGAGCTACTGGAGGCCGCCAAGGCTGAGAACCATCACAGTGTGGCAGAGTCACAGGTGGGAGGGGCAGTAGCATCCCCTGAGAAAACAACACGGGTGCCGGCAATGGGGAAGCCGGTGCCTGAGGGGTCGGAGGGTGGGTGCCCAAACGTGGACGTAGCTGATTTTGGTGACGACGTACCTCCCGGTCCCCCGCCTGCAAGGTATACAGACGGCGGCCATTGCGGCGCAGGACCAGCACTGGTATCCAACGTGGGTTGCGACCAAACCCACATGCCCAGACCGACATACCCGGTGGAAAGCCAGGTACCCCATTTTGCGAAGACTGGTGAGGACCAGGCCAGAGGAGGTTCAGCAGAGTCCTAGGTTGGTGCCCGTGGAGGAGCTCTGCGGGGCTGCATTCTCCCATCGGTGTGGTCCGGTATGCTGTCAGGAAAAACGTCAACGCCTCCTCCACAGGAAATTCGTGCACATACTTTTTCATCTGCATCTTAAATGTGTGCTTCCCCATTCGATTGTGGATGAAAGGGGGGAGAGCAAACGTGCCAAATACCGAAGCGCCTACAAAAATCCTGGAAGGTCTGCGAAATAAACTGAGGTCCATTTTCTGATACTAGGGTGACCGGCAGACCTTCCACAGCAAAGATTTTTGCGAGTGCCTGGATTGCAACTTCTGAAGAGGTTGAGGAGCAGCAAACCACATATGGGAATCGGGAATAAGCATCAATGACAATGTGCCAAAAGCCATTGAGAAACGGGCCTGCAAAATCTATGTGAACACGTTCCCATGCCTGGGTTGCAGGTGGCCATGAAGAGAACGCTGACCTGGGAGACGCCTGTTGGCTCGCACACTGGGAACAGGTGGCCACCAAGTGCCCAATTTCTCTGTCAGTACTGGGCCAATACACGTCTGCGAGCCAAGGTTTTAGTACGGGAAACACCCCAGTGCCCCTCATTACCTGAGGGGAGAACCTCCCTTCGCAAACTTGCAGGAACAACCACGGGAGGAGCTGTATCGTCGGTAGCCAGAAGGAGAACTCCTTCGAAGACTGAGAGGCGGTCTCGTAGAACAAAATAATTATGAAGAGGGTCCGAGGCCTGGCCTGGAAGTCAGGACGACCACCCCTGCTGAACGAGGCGAACTACTTGTCGGAGAACCGTGTCAGCTGCCGTTTCCCTGCCAACTCTAGAACTAGTGATCGGGAAGCCATCAACCGCTTGGTGGGATGCCACATCCAAATGAAAACACATAATCTCCTCCTGATCGAACTTAGTATTCGGGCCCATTGGAAGACGGGAAAGAGCGTTGGTGTTGGCATGCTGTCCACTAGGGCAAAAATGAATGTCATAATGGTACTTAGAGAGGAACAATGCCCAGCACTGCAGTCCGTGAGCTGCCCTATCCGGAGTCTGAGAGGCGGGGCCAAATAACGATATTAATGGATTATGGTCAGTGATTAACTGAAACTTCGTGCCATACAAGAAAGGGTGAAACTTGGTAACAGTGTAGACAATGCCCAAAACCTCTTTTTCCACCTAGGAGTAATGGGCCTGCGTGGGACTAAGAGTTTTAGACGCAACGCCAGTGGCTGCTCGGAGCCATCCGTGTTGCGATGGGCCAGGACCGCCCCCACCCCATACTGCGAAGCATCTGTAGCCAGGACCAACAGCTTATTGGGGTCAAAAGTAGCCAAACAAGGCGCTGATGTGAGGAGGCCCTTCAACGAGGTGAACGTGCTCGCATGCAGGTGACCAATCAAAAGGAACACCCTTGGCAGAAGGCAGTACAGGGGGCGGGCTATGGTGGAAGTCCTGGGAATGAACCGGTGGTAATAGGCAATCTTGCCTAAAAAAGCTTGTAAGTCCTTCAGTGAAGCGGGCCGCTGAAGGTCGATGATACCTTGGACCAAACTTCCCAGCAGCTGGACGCCGTGCCGAGAGATGGTGTAGCCCACATACTCAATGGACGGTTGGAAGAAGTTCGACTTACGCAGGTTGCAACGCAGGCCCACAGACCTGAATTTGAGAATGAGGGTTCGAAGGTTGTGCAAGTGTTCGTTTGTGTTGTGGCCTGTGACAATTACGTTGTCCAGGTAATTAATATAATGAGGGATTGTCAACGTGACGTGCTCAAGATAATGCTGAAATATCGCCGGGGCACTGGATATTCCGAAACCAGGTAATTAATATAATGAGGGATTGTCAACGTGACGTGCTCAAGATAATGCTGAAATATCGCCGGGGCACTGGATATTCCGAAACCAGCCGCTGGTATTGGTAAAGGCCAAATGGGGTGTTGACGACCACCACCTGTTTGGAGTCCTCATCAAGTGGTATCTGATAAGCCTCCGAAAGATCGATTTTCGAAAAATATTGGCCTCCCGCCACGTCAGAGAACAATTCATCAGAACGAGGCAAGGGATAGGTGTGCACCACCAATTGAGAATTAATGGTGGCCTTGAAATTGCCACAAAGACGTAATTTTCTCGAGAGTTTTCTGACAATAACGAGGGGTGAAGCCCAATCACTAGAAGAAATGGGAAGAACGACCCTGAGGGCTGTCAGCCGGTCTAGCTCTGCTTTTACCTGAGGGTGGAGAGCCAAGGGGATCTGCCTCGCGTGTAGAAAACGCGGTCGAGCCGACGCTTTCAACGTTAAGTAAGCTTCAAAGTCTGAAACATGCCCCAGGCCCTCCTCAAGGATATCCTTAAAGTCAGAGGTCAAAGATTCCAATGATTGATTGGGAACGTCTTCGGAGACCAACTGTATGGTGTCTGCGATAGAAAAACCGAAAGCTTGAAAGGCATCCAATCCAAAAAGGTTAGCGGAGCTCACATCACTGACAACAATAAAAGTAAGAGGCCGAGTGACTGATTTGTAAGTAATGTTGGTAGTGAATTGACCCAGTAGGGGAATGAACTGTTTACCATAACCGCGGAGACGCCGGTAAACTGGCACCAACGGGGGCGACCCAAGGTCAGAGCAAGTTTATGCATTCAACAAGCAAACTGCCACGCCCATATCTACTTGCAGTTGTAATCGGCGTGACCGAACCGACGCCTCGATAAAGAGTTTGTGTGCCGATGCTTCGGGAGCCTGGCCGGGAAACTTCCTGAATGTCAACGTCCATGTCCTCTGTACTTGCTTCCTTTGATTCTTTTGAGGCTGAGCGGCAAACTTTAGCAATGTGTCCTTTTTTATTACATTTGCGACAAACGGCCCAACGCTGGGGGCCCTCTGACCGATCATGATGTATAGAGCACAACGCACAGGACGGTAATGGGCCGGCGTCCGGAACTCTGTTTACACGCCGTGCAGGAGCGGCCGTAACGGCCAAATTGTACCGATCGCACGTTGTCCACCACGGATGCAGTGGACGCGGCACCACGGATGCAGTGGACGCGGCCACGCCACCCAGAACCGCCACGATGTCGCATCACGCTTCCAACTGTTGACCTGCAGCGTGAGAGACTTCATACGATTGAGCAATGGACAGTACTTCCTCAAGGGAAGGGGCCCGTTGCCGGACCTTCCTATCAGGGGCCAAACGAACAATGACGTCATGAGACCTGAGTTTCTCCTGGCGTATACAACTTTCAAATAACTTCCGGGAATTCAGCCAGGTAACACTTTCAGTGACCACCGATATTTCGGCGGGAGAACACCCCGCCATTTTCAAGGCAAACTGCAACGGACAGGCGGCGTACTTGCAAATTTAATACCTCGGTTCTCAGACAGAAGCAGGAAAGATAACACACACACACACACACACACTGAACACTAGTGCCACCAAAGATGACCAAAGTCAGAGCTATCGATAGTGAGACTACGAATTCGCAGGTGAGGCAGCATTGACTCTGTTCCTCTGTTTTTTGACAAGGGAGAGAGCCGCTATCGACCAACTGTACATCGAGTGATTGATGATAATTCTGAGTCAACACCTAAGTCTACTGCCTTTTTGCCTTACGTAGGAAACACGTCCAATAAGATCGGTCGTATTTTACGGAAATACGATGTGAAATGTGTTTTCCGACCTCCATCTAAAATTAGAGCACTTTTGAGTTCCGTTAAGGATGATCTTGGACTGCGTAAGGCGGGTGTATATCGTATTCCTTGTAGCTGCGGCATGGCATATATTGGTCAAACTATCAGGACCGTGGAGGACAGATGTACTGAGCATAAATGGCACACACGATTACAGCAGCCAAATAGATCTGCTATTGCCGAACATTGCTTGGATACTGGTCACCCCATGTTATATAATAACACCAAGATATTGGCATGCACGTCCAGCTATTGGGACAGTATATTTAGGGAGGCAGTTGAGATTAAATTAGCGAGCAACCCCGTTAACAGGGATGGAGGTTTCTGTTTAAACTCTGTTTGGAATCCGGCTCTCTCCCTTGTCAAAAAACAGAGGAACAGAGTCAATGCTGCCTCACCTGCGAAATCGTAGTCTCACTATCGATAGCTCTGACTGTGGTCATCTTTGGTGGCACTAGTGTTCAGTGTGTGTGTGTGTGTGCGTGTGTGTTATCTTTCCTGCTTCTGTCGGAGAACCGAGGTATTAAATTTGCATGTACGCCGCCTGTCCGTTGCAGTTTGCCTTGAAAATGGCGGGGTGTTCTCCCGCTGAAATATCGGCGGTCGCTGAAAGTGTTACCTGGCTGAATTCCCGGAAGTTATTTGAAAGCTGTATACGCCAGGAGAAACTCAGGTCATTCATTGTTTACCTCTACGGGGAGGAAATGTATCGGTGTTTACGTAAGTTGGATAAACTTCGTAGCTGTCGAGTTAGACTGCAATGTGCTTTGTCGTTTTTATTGAGGTGTCGTGATGAAAATTCGTTTTACTCGTCGACGTTTGGATTCTGTTTCCAAAGAATTGTATCGTTTTCATTTAATGGTTGCATCTGAAGTGTCTGATTTCACTTGGGATTGGTTGGACGGTGCCTCATGGACCCAAGCTGACTGGGAGTACAACTCTGTTACTGCCCGGCATTTGGCAAAGTTTGAACATTTTCATCGCGCGGAGTTGGATGTTATATCTCGACGTTCTGTGATAAATCTCACAGGGAAATCTTTTGACGACGCAACCTTATCCGTGCTAGGGAAGGGTTTAAATTTTGCACCCACTCCGAAGAATTTGCCGGTAGTTGATTTTATTAGTTCAATTGAACAGGCAGTTTGCAAACTACCTCCTGACGCTGCAGAGGAAGTTAGGAGGGAGGCATGCCGTGTTTTGACTAGGGCTCGTCCACCCAAGAGTAATGTAACAGCAGCAGAGAGGGCTGCTTTACGCTCTCTCAAAGTTGATCCCAGTATTGTTATTTTACCTGCTGACAAGGGCAATGCCACCGTTGTTTTAAATAAACATGATTACGTACAAAAGATGCAACGTTTACTATCTGATTCAGCGTATCGCAGAATCGATGCTGACCCCACGAAAAGTGTTGAGAGAAAGACCAACAGCCTCCTGAAGAAAAGTGGTTTGTCGCAGGACACAATCAAGAGGCTTAACACCTATAGTGCCGTTCCCCCTAGGTTATATGGCCTTCCAAAGGTTCATAAGGAAGGGGTTCCTTTCCATCCTATAGTGAGTAACATCGGCGCTCCGACATATCGCGTATCCAAGCATCTTGCTTCTCTGTTGAGTCCACAAGTAGGACGGTGTGAACATCATATCAGGAACTCAGCTGATTTTTTACGTCGTTTGGAGGGACTGAGGATGAATGACTCTGATATTTTAGTGAGTTTCGATGTGGTCTCTCTCTTCACTCGTGTTCCTCTGTCTGATTCGTTGCAGTTAATTGAAGCCAGGTTTGGTGCTGATTTAACTAATCTCTTTAGGCATGTGTTGACATCCACTTACTTTTTATTTAATGACCAGTATTACGAGCAGACAGATGGAGTTGCGATGGATAGTCCGTTGTCTCCTGTGATCGCAAATTTATTTATGGAAGACTTCGAGGAACGTGCATTGGAGTCGGCGCCTTTAAAACCCGCCTGTTTCTTTAGATACGTTGACGATACCTTCGTTGTTTGGCCTCATGGTAGGGAGAATTTGAATGTCTTTCTAGAACATCTGAACTCGATCCACCCGAATATTCGTTTTACGATGGAGGTGGAAGAGGATGCTTGCCTTCCCTTTCTCGACGTGTTGGTTAGGAGGAAGGATGATGGATCATTGGGACATGCAGTCTACAGGAAACGTACTCACACCGACTTGTACTTACAAGCTAATAGTTGTCACCATTCGGCTCAGCGTGAAGGGGTACTTCGTACCTTGGTACACAGGGCACATGTCATTTCTGACGCTGAGACTTTGCCAGCTGAGCTGTCCCATCTTGAAGTTACATTTCGTCAAAATGGTTACAGTGATAGAGAGATTCAATGTGCATTGCGCTATCGGGTGATTGATGATAATTCTGAGTCAACACCTAAGTCTACTGCCTTTTAGCCTTACGTAGGAAACACGTCCAATAAGATCGGTCATATTTTACGGAAATACGATATGAAATGTGTTTTCCGACCTCCATCTAAAATTAGAGCACTTTTGAGTTCCGTTAAGGATGATCTTGGACTGCGTAAGGCGGGTGTATATCGTATTCCTTGTAGCTGCGGCATGGCATATATTGGTCAAACTATCAGGACCGTGGAGGACAGATGTACTGAACATAAACGGCACACACGATTACAGCAGCCAAATAGATCTGCTATTGCCGGAAATTGCTTGGATACTGGTCACCCCATGTTATATAATAACACCGAGATATTGGCATGCACGTCCAGCTATTGGGACAGTGTCATTAGGGAGGCAGTTGAGATTAAATTAGAGAGCAACCTCGTTAACAGGGATGGAGGTTTCTGTTTAAATTCTGTTTGGAATCTGGCTCTCTCCCTTGTCAAAAAAACAGAGGAACAGAGTCAGTGCTGCCTCACCTGCGAATTCGTAGTCTCACTATCGATAGCTCTGACTTTGGTCATCTTTGGTGGCACTAGTGTTCAGTGTGTGTGTGTGTGTGTGTGTGTGTTATCTTTCCTGCTTCTGTCGGAGAACCGAGGTATTAAATTTGCATGTACGCCGCCTGTCCGTTGCAGTTTGCCTTGAAAATGGCGGGGTGTTCTCCCGCCGAAATATCGGCGGTCGCTGAAAGTGTTACCTGGCTGAATTCCCGGAAGTTATTTGAACAATGACGTCGCACACCATAATGTGGGCATACGATTCTCGCGACTGCTCTTGAAAATGACACTTACGACTAAGACCGTGCAGGGTAGCGGCCGACGCCCAGTAAGACTGATGGGGCTGTTTCTTGCATTGATAGAACTCGACCCTAGCTGCCAAAACATGCATGCAGCGGTGATAATATGAAAACAGCAATGAACAGAATGCGTCAATAGACAAGGACGAGGGTTCATGCAACGGCACTGGCTGCCTCAAAACTTGATACAGCAAGAGAGATATCCAAGACAAGAAAAGAGCACGAGATACCTCCACATTGGCAACATGAAATGCCTGGAAATGCTGCCGAAGGTGATGTTCATATGCGTCCCAATCCTCTGCCATTTCGTCATATGGGGGAAAGGGAGGAGGGAACGGCGCTGGAGCAGACTGCGTGGAGAGCACTTGTTTCATGGTTGCCATGAACTCTGTCTGCTGCTCAACCAAAACCTGCACTAAATCCTCCATGCTGTGGATAAGCTGCGAAACCGGAACGATGACGCAACACGCAAAAGAACGACCCTACTCATTGCCAATTGTGTGTTAACATGATTCACGTTGTCCGTCGCACTTCACATAGTGTAGACCGGGAACTGTCTGCTAGGCATGCCCGATGAAAAACTGACTGGGCATGGCCCGTGCTGGCTGAGTTGTTGTTGTTGTTGTGCCGGCACAAGGCGCGGGCCGAATTCTCGCGTGCCCTCTGCTGGACGGGACTTTACTTGTGGCAACTACTGTCCGTGACGCCCCATGCTGATGTGCGCCTCCCGCGATCTTTCTGGTGGCTACTGCAAACCCCAGATGCGTTGAGTCAAATATATCAACCAACCAAAATCTGGAAAGTGTTTCTTTTTCTGTGTTTGTTATTGACATGGCTCTTTTGTCATGAAATGCATATATTCTTATTCCAGAGTGGACACATAATAACACTGATTTGCAGTGGCACTTGAATGTTGCCTCTCAGTGACAAATATGTATTCAAGCAGAATGCGATGTAAGTTCATAAAAACCGAACAGCACAGCCATCAAACTACTGAAAATTGGACCATAACTCACTGTCTGGTGCAGTCTGAGGCTGGCAGCATGTGGTGTTGTTGATTGGCATGTAATGGTTAGATAGCCTTAACATGCTGCTGTAAAGTGTAAACTTAGTGGTTTTGGTTTGTGTACATTTCTTGCAGGTTATCCAAGTAAGAACTCCTGTTGATGATGGCATTATTTGGAATAGAGCCACTTGCTAACTAAAATAGCAAAGTCTGTTGGTTCTCTGATAATCAGGGAGTCTTGGATGTTGAGACTAAGCAAATTCAGCAAGTGAGAAAGCAAAACCGGGTGGTGTACTGTAGGCTATGGCAGCAGGAAGGTGAATGCACTTAACAGACATTCACACAGTTGTTAAGGAAAAGTGCTACTTATGTGATTGAAGAGGAAACAGAGAAGTAGACTCATTGAAAATATGGGCAGGAAAGCAATGAACCCTGAGCATTGGAAAATGACTTCTCAGGGATGAGGTGTTGCTTTGGTCTGATCTCAGAAGAAATTGCAGCAAGCAGTGATTTGATGGTATTGGCCTGTATCAGTATTTTACTAGTGGTACTATTGTCCTAAGGCAAAACCACCAGACAGTTTTTAAAAAAACTTTTATAGAACCTCCAAAAGTTATAATTTTCACATTCAGAAGATGACAGGAGGAGGTATAGTTGATACTACTATGACAGAAAGCAATTTTATCTTCATTAGTTGGTGGTAAATTTTGAGATGAGTACAGAATGTACAGTTGATGATGGTTTGTACATGAAGTGGTGTTCTAACTTGGAAAAACATAAAATAGATGCAAAAAATGGTTTTAGTATTTTGCCTGACTTCATTTTCAAATATATTTGACACAACATAGCCATTGCACTAAATTTAAAATATGTTCATCAGTCATGCATGTTCTGAAAGTACACAAGAGACTCCTACGACACTTTGGGAACACATGCATAATATATGGCAACTATATTATATTTTACCGCTTGCTTGTTAGTCACACGAAGTACAAACATATGACAGTGTTAATTGTTATTGTTTTAAATATATTTTTAGATTGTGAAAGGTAATAGTAATTTGGAATGGGTGTCAGACAAATTAAAATTTCTTGTGAGAAGACTTTATTTCTGCTGAGACTCTGCATCCTTTTTATTTAAACTACTGTTGGTCATTTTAGCATATGCAGCCATCTTTAAGCAGACAAGTTCATGAATATATGTATCTAATAGTACAGCATCCTCCAAAACAAAGCACAGTACATGTTCTGATTCATGCTGATGAACAAACGGTAGGTAGGTGCAGTGACCAAATAAACTAGTGTACAGTCTCAGCAGAAATGATGTCATCTATCAAGAAATTTCAAAGGACTGTGGAACTAAACCTGAGAAAACAAATAAGCTGAAACTTGTCTAAAAATTGATAATATGCTGTATTCAGATGTTGGCCCTTACTCCTGTAACATTAATACATATCAGTATTCACTCTTTGCATACCATAACTTGTTCTCAGTTAAAAGCAGCATTTGCGTACTAACTTTTTTTTTGTATGAAACTTTAGAATTATCTGAGATTACTTTTGTGCCCTAACAGAGAACTTAATTTCAGCTTAATGTACCTATTCATTGAATATTTCACGCTATTAAATTACTAATCCTCTCAATTTAGTCCATCAGAATGGAAGTTGCATGTAGTTGGATTTAGAGAAATTACGGGCAAAGGTTAAACCAATTGTAAATAACTCTCTGGAGAATTATGTGCTGAGTAAGTGGATCAGGGATGGCAAAGACTAACCATGGTTTAATAACATTGTTTGGAACATACTGAGGAAGCAGGGATTGTTGCACTCTTGGTTTAGAAAAGAATGTGCAAATGTCAGTGAACAAAAGTTATGAGAAATTTGTGTGTCTGTAAAAAGATACCTTATCAAAAGATCTTGTCGAGAACCTGAGAAAATTCTGGTCCCATGTAAAATCACTAAGTGGGTCAAGGCTTGTACCCATTAACTTCTTGACCAATTTGAAGTAGTTAGCAACAGGCATCCTTGGCATAGAGCAGTGAAGGAGTTGAAGTTGAAATTGCCTGGTCCAGATGGAATCCAAATTCAGTTTTACGGAGAGAACTTTATGGCAATGTCCCCTCACTTCACTTACATTTATTGTGAATCTCTCATGCAGTCCAAAGTCCCAAGCGACTGGAAAAAAGCACAGGAGACTCTTGTATATCAGAAGGGTAAATGAGAAGTGGACCCACATAATTACAGACCTATCCTTAATTTGTTTGATGTAGAATTCATGAACATATTTTGAGTTTGAATATGACAAATTTCCTTGAGACAGATAAGCTTCTTTTCACAAATCAGCACGGATTTAGAAAGCACTGATCACGTGAAACTAAGCTTGCCCTCTTCTCACATATTCTGCAAACCATGGATGGAAGACAACAGGCAGATTCCATATTCCTAGGTTTTTGGAAAGTCTTTCACACAGGCTTCTAAAGAATGTCTGAGCTCATGGAACAGGTCGCCAGATATGTGATCGATTTGAAAACTTCCTATGTAATTGAATCCAGTACGTTGTCCTTGATGCAAGTTTTCATCAAAGACAAGAGTATCGTCAGGAGTACCCAGGGAAGTGTGTCAGGACTGCTCTAATTCTCTACATACAGAAATGATATGATGGACTTGGTGAACAGCAATTTGTGGCTGTTTGCTGATGATGCTGTGATGTATGGAATAGTGTTGTTGTTGAGTGATACAAGAAGACTTACACAAAATTTGTACGTGGTGTAATGAGTGGCAGCTTGCTCTAAATGTAGAAAAACGTAAGCTAATGCAGATGAATGGGAAAAACAATCCCATGATGTTCAAAAAAAGCATTGTTAATGCTGCTTGACACAGTAATGCCAATTAAATATCTAGGCATAATGCTGCAAAGCGATCTGAAATGGAATGAGCACATAAGGGTAGTAGTAGGAAACTTTATTGGGAGAATTTTGGGTAAGTGTAGTTTATAGTGCTTGAGTGGTTGGGATTCCCAAGAGGTCAGATTAAAGGAAGATATCAAAGCAAGTCTGTGGTGGGCTGCTAGATTTGTTACCAGTAAGTTTGATTAACTTGCAATTATTACGGATATGCTCTGTGAACTGGAAGGAAGATCATGTTCTTTTCATGAAACATGGAACACTGTTGAGAAAATTTAAACAGCTGGCATTTGAAGCTGACTGCAGAATACTTCTACTGCCCCCAGTGTACATTTAGTGTAAGGACCACAAAGAGAAGACAAATTTGGGCCTGTACAGAGGCAAATAGACAGTTGTTTTTTTCCTTGCTCTATTTGTGAGTGGAACCGGGCATTAAATGATTGGTAGTAGCACAAGGCAACCTCTGCCATGCAGCATACAGTGGCTTGAGGAGTATGTACGTAGATGTAGGGGTAAGCATAGGTTAGTTCTCCAAACATTCATAATAATACTGTTAAAACACTTATTAGATTTCATTCAAGATATTCTGTCCTCCTTTTTACCACAATACATGAACTAGATCATTTCATGACAATGTGCTCATGTTCATGATTCTTTACGTGGCTTATGAGTTTATGAACTTACAAAGAATTTTGTCTGGGGGTGTAAACTTCCTGTAAGTATTTTTGGCATATTGTTCATGAATGAATGCCTGGAATTTCTATTTTGTTACAGGAATATTCACTCACTGTTTTATCCATTGTGTCCACTGGTCATTTTGTGGGATTCTAATGATGAAAATGTGTGACATATATTTATGATCTTCATTTGCCGAAGTGTCATAATGGAGCTCAGAGGGTAGAAGAGTAACTTTCACTTTTTTATTTTATTTTAAGAGAAAGGTGGGTGGCAGTGGTGGTGGTGGGAGGGGGGAGACATAAAAGGAAAGGGGGGCCCTCAGTTAAAGCAAACACTAATGGCCATTATTCTTAGCAGTTATAAAATGAAGTTTGTCACAGATTTCAGTTTTATTTCTCTTCGTTATTCATTTGAGGTTATACCCATGTTTGAAAAGTTAAAATGATAATACTTTTCTGAAGGTAACCGTCTGGAATGTTGGCTTGTATGGTGATGAAACAAAGACAACACAAAATTCAGACAAGAAGAGAATAGAAGCTTTTGAAATGTGATGCTAGGGAAGAATACTGAAGATGAGATGGGTAGATTGAATGTCCAGTGAGAAGGTATTGATCTGAATTGGAGAGAAAAGGAATGGTTGCATTCTGAGTTATCAAGCAATCATCAGTTTGATAATGGAGGGAAGTGTCGATGGGGGTACAAACTGTAGAGATAGAAGGCTCAAATACAGTAATCATATTCAAATGGATGTAGGTTGCTGTAGTTAGGCAAAGATTAAGAATCTTGCATAGGATAGACTAGTGTGGAGAGCTGCATTGAAACATTCTTCAGACTGAAGACCACAACAGTAACAACAACAGTCATTATATGATAGGAAAACACAGCTGTGGTAGAGGCAAGTGACCATTCAGATTTGGCAAAGCTTGAAAATATGGAACAGTCTTGATCACATAATTGAAACTTTCATCATCAGATAAAAATTAATGACAACAAATAAATGTGTAGATACTAATACAGATATGCACAGGAGTGGTGCATATACAGAATTTTCAATTTTTACAATTAATCCCATACTTACTTTAGTAAAAGGTTCACTAAAGTGAGCTCATAGATGGATGCAATACAGATCCCATCTCATATAGGTGTATTTGACAGTGCCGCTGTCTGTTCAAAGAGAACCATTGCCAAACTGACTTTGGGATAAGGTATCTGAGAAGTAAACAAAGGCTGGTATGTGGCACTAGCATTGCCCATAGAAATGAAATCGTGTATGCCTATATGAGAGGAGACCTGTGTTTTATTCAGTCTGTTTGCTCACTTTCATGAGCCATTCACTAAAGTTTGATTTAGATGTATGATATTAATTGTAGAAATTGAAAATTCTGTTATTGCTCACTGCTGTGCAGTGATTTGTTCTCATTAATTTCTTTGAACACTTTATCCCACAACTTCTATCTGATGATGAAATTTTGAAATGCATAATGCTTAATAAAGAATTGTGTGATCATAGCTTTTCTATATATCCAAGTTGTAACAACAACAGCTTTTGTAGAAAATTAATAACTGTTGATAATTCAATTTGTTATCTGTCCTGCTGGTGCTTCTCCAATGGGCTTACATATATCAAAAACCCTGTGACTTGGTATTATGTAATCTGATTGTACTGTCTGATGTGGACTCCTGCTTTATATTAGCAAATTATATTATAGCTCCTCAAAGGATGTTTGGCCCTCATGTCTCGAAAGAAGTACTGCAGCACTTATAAAAAATTGATAAATCACTTATGCTTTTCTGGTTGTTTCTAGGTTTTTCTTTACCCGAGTCCTTTTCTTTAATAATCAGCTTGTGGATTTCTGATGGCTGCAAGGAAATAGTATATTTCACAATAGCTGCAGAATGATAATGGGTCCTATCTGAGAGTCTGAGAATGATTCTTTAAACTATTATGAGCAAAAAGAAAGTTGTTTTATACAAGCAGTAAGAGTTTTCATTTTTGTTAATAAGTGCAACAGCTGGAGGGTAAAAATACTATAGGTAATGGAATATGTTTTATACCTATAGACTGATGCGTTGCATTCTTTATATTGAAAATATCTTAAATGAAAATTTTCAGCAAAAAAACAGGTCAAGGGTTATTATTCTTTTATGAAATACTATCTGAGCCTTTCTGGTGTCTTACTTGGAAATTTGCCATTGATAACTTTGCATTTCTTAATGTGTTTTCATATATATTGTGTGTACAAGTTGTACTTCACCTGTTGCTGTGTTATTTATGGAAACTAGAAAAGTCTCCTTGTGTTTATTTTTCCACTCAAAGTATTGTGATTGCTTTTGACGCTTTGCAGCAAGCAGTGCAAGTGACTTGTCTGTACCGCCAACACCCAATCTGAAGAAGGGAAAAATAAACACTAACCCTGATGCCACAAATGTTGGAGATTCATCAGTGGTAACAATAGATCACGATGATGAAAATAAGAACAAAGCAGAAAGCGTGCGGGAAAAGAAGAAGAGAGAATCAAAAGCTGATCTTTACAGGTAAAAATTCCCTCATGCATATCTGGATAATGAAGTTTTACTGACACACAGTGTGATTGTTAATACATGCTGTTTCAGTTTGAATGTAATAAGCTTCAGTATTTTAGTAACAATACTCTTCTATGGTAACCCAAAATGAATAAACTTGTATTACATTGAAATAGATGATATAATGAAGAAATGTGGTGGAAACTGCATTATCTTTCATGTAATTGGTGAATAATTAAATGATGTACCACAATACAACACTGATAGGATGAAACAGGTTTCAAATTTCTGCCCTGCCATACTGATGTGGACTTTCAAACAGTGAAAAGTCCAGGTTGGAATGTCAACAATATTATGAAAAAGATAAACTGCTACTGAGCATAAAGATGGCGTGTTGAGTTACAGACAGCCACAACAAAAAGACTGTTACATATCGAGTTTTCAGCCAAAGCCTTCTTCAGAAAAGAAATCACATACACAAGCACACATGACCGCTATATCCGGCTGCTGCAAACAGAATGCAACTTTTAGGTTGAACAAAATCAGCAATCCAGAGTGAACACTCTGAGAATCCTGTGGCTTTGATGGAACACCTTTTTCATTTTGAAAGTCAGTAAAATTAATAAATGTTTTTTTCTAAAAAGTAAGAAAAACTTGTTATATTCATCAATTACTTCAATTTTAAATCATACCAATAATACAGAAACTATAATAAAATTAAAAAACAAAATAATCATAATTTATTTCAAATGTACTTAATAATTATTTTTCACTTAACACATAAAAGAAAAGTGGAATCAAGTTTTCAATAGCTTCAGAGATTTTGTGCCCTTAAATTACAAATCTTCTTGTTGTCAGGTACAGTAGTAGAAAGTTGAATTCTGATATCTGGTAGGGTGTCAAGCCTGTTTCTGAACATTGTATTCATTGCTGTTTTTTTTTTTTTTTGTCATCAGTCTACTGACTGGTTTGATGTGGCCCACCACGAATTCCTTTCCTGTGCTAACCTCTTCATCTCAGAGTAGCACTTGCAACCTACGTCCTCAATTAATTGCTTGACGTATTCCAATCTCTGCCTTCCTCTACAGTTTTTGCCCTCTACAGCTCCCTCTAGTACCATGGAAGTCATTCCCTCATGTCTTAGCAGATGTCCTATTATCCTGTCCCTTCTCCTTATCAGTGTTTTCCACATATTCCTTTCCTCTCCGATTCTGCATAGAACCTCTTCATTCCTTACCTTATCAGTCCACCTAATTTTCAACATTCGTCTATAGCACCACATCTCAAATGCTTCAATTCTCTTCTGTTCCGGTTTTCCCACAGTCCATGTTTCACTACCATACAATGCTGTACTCCAGACGTACATCCTCAGAAATTTCTTCCTCAAATTAAGGCCAGTATTTGATATTAGTAGACTTCTCTTGGCCAGAAATGCCTTTTTTGCCATAGCGAGTCTGCTTTTGATGTCCTCCTTGCTCCGTCTGTCACTGGTTATTTTACTGCCTAGGTAGCAGAATTCCTTAACTTCATTGACTTCGTGACCATCAATCCTGACGTTAAGTTTCTCGCTGTTCTCATTTCTACTACTTCTCATTGCCTTCGTCTTTCTCCGATTTACTCTCAAACCATACTGTGTACTCATTAGACTGTTCATTCCGTTCAGCAGATCATTTAATTCTTCTTCACTTTCACTCAGGATAGCAATGTCATCAGCAAACCGTATCATTGATATCCTTTCACCTTGTATTTTAATTCCACTCCTGAACCTTTCTTTTATTTCCATCATTGCTTCCTCGATGTACAGATTGAAGAGTAGGGGCGAAAGGCTACAGCCTTGTCTTACACCCTTCTTAATACGAGCACTTCGTTCTTGTTGCATTGCCGTATTATAAGAAAATCCTGCTTCACACAATTAAAACAATAATAGCTTGTTCTAATCAACTCAGCTTCTTCTGATAAATCTACCCAGAAATTACATAATGGCTAATCTTTGTACTTTTGATTATATTAGAGTCACTTGTTAACTCAGATTTTCATCAATTAGGTTTTTATAGTCTCTTACACTTAAAGCCTTAGCTGTTATGGAAAGTGGATTTTGAGCCTTGGAATTATTCTCACAGATCTTTGGAAAGTATTGCAGAAGAGTTTTTCCCAAGTTAAGTAAGTGCTTTGTGAACAGCTTAGAAACTACTTCACATATTTTTAAAAAAAAAATTCAGTCAAACATCCACATAATGCAAGAAAACAAAATTGTTTTCTTGAACCGAATAAATCAAAAATTTTAATTTTCTCACAAAAGATGCAATTTTGTCTCTTGTATTAAAAATTGTAACACTATTTCCTTGCAATGATTAATTTTGCTGCACTTTGTAAAAATGTCTGCAAAATATTTAACTTTTATCAACAATAAAGGATTTCTTAAAATTTCAATAAAATTTTTTACTGAATTATGCTGCATATTACGGGAGTCCAGTAACTCAGTAATAAAGCCTTTCTAGTGCTTTTCCTCTGGATAGCCATCTCACTTTTGTATGTAATAAAAGTGCATTGTGTTCACTACCTATTTCGTTGCACAAAATTTTGAACAATCTGGACTGCAGTGGTTGAGATTTTACACAGTTTATTATTTTGAGCATTTCAGATGTATTTCAAATCACTAGGCACTATGTTTTGTTACTAGAGATTGCCTAAGCAAATACAATGACTGCTGCTGCTTCTTGTAGCTGCTCATATCATAAATGGTACAGCTCCCTTGATTTTTCCTATCAGATCTGAAGTACTATCTGTGCAAATATCGATACACTTCTTCCAACGATCTCATGTTTTATAGTGTAATCATTAATTCAGTGAAATATATCTTCACCTGTTGCTTTTTCATGTAAATATGTGGTCATGAATAAATCTTTTTCAATACTTTTATTAAATATGCATTGAACAAATACTAATAGTTCAGCTAGTCCTGTGATATCTGTGGATTTGTCCATTTTTTAGTGCATAATCACTTCAAAGTCTAAATTGATAAATCAACTCCTTCCTTATGGCAGCAAAACGAGCTTTGATGTGTAATGAAACAGTATTATTAGAAAATTGTACCACTTCTATTGTTGTGGCAGTCTGCTCATTAATAATGCACTACACTGTGTCTTTTACACATGGCTTAACAAGTTTTTCTCCAGTTGAATGAACTTAACAATTAAGCGCAATACAGCAGCTAACACAGTAAGATGCATAAATTACATTTTCATGTTTGGTTTTTGCAAAAGTAATTATTTGATGTTTAGATTTTTCTATTGAGTCACACTGGCTTTTAAAAAAGTTAATGTCTTTTCCTTTATGATCAGCATGCATTGTTTCTAAGTGCTTACAAAGTTAGGCTGGGTCAAAGAATTGTTCGTAAGTTCTGTTTGACATAAAACACAGGAGCCTCTGACATGGCAGTACACATGAATCCAATGTTTAACACGTTTGCTTTGGCTGATGCTTATAAGCGTTTCCGCAATCAACATGCCAGTGCCGCTAATGCTTACAAGTGTTTCCGTGATCAACAAGCCAGTGCAGGTAAAGCTTAAAAGTGGCGCGTCCACTATCTGAGTACTCATTTTAGTTTGTTCGGCTGTGCACTCGTGTTAGTACAAGCAACCAACGAAATATCACGTAACGTTTTCCTGTCTGCAGGTGTGTGTTTTCATCTTTAGTCGTCTGTGTTGGGCATTGTTTGCAATGGTGGTGGACCAACCGACACTGGGGCCTACTAACCCGAAAAAGACTAGGAAGAGTGAACAATATACTGACCATGAGTTACTAAGCATGTTAGAAGATAGTGATGTTGAGTTGAGAGGGGACAAACCAGAGGAGGGTGGCTGGAATTTGGAGACTGCAGAAACATACCATAGTAATGACAGTGTGGAAGCAGAACTGTCGTATACATTTCGCGACAGTTTGGAATCTGACAAAACGGACGACGATGATAAGGAAATCACCAACGATAAAAACCCATGCTCGCAGAAGTAAGCAAACCAGGTGCGACTTGGCATGTAGAACCACATGGGATGCAGTATCATCCATTTACAAAAGCAGAATGTTTGTAGATAAATCTTGCTGGCAATACGCCAATGGATTTCTTTAGGCTACTGGTTACAGATGACATACTGGAGTTCGTAGAGGATGAAACAAACAGTAATGCACACAATATATTTACGAGCGAAAATACAAAAGGGGGCTCTAGAATTAGTAATTGGAAACATGTACGTATAGGAGAAATACTAGTCTTCCTGGGTATTTCATTACATATGGGTAATGTCAAATATGCCCAATTACAAGACTACTGCAAGAAAGACCGACTGTTCGAAAATAGAGGAATAGCAATGGGTATGGGCAGAGACAGATATTTGTTCGTCTTACGCTCACTGCATTTTGCGAGAAATGTGCTGTGTACATGGGGATGCGTGGTGATATGGGGGGAAAAGGGCATGCTGAAAAGATAGTATTACATTTGTTGGAAGAGAAGCTGCATGTTGGTCATCACGTTTACATGGACAATTTTTACAACAGCTGTGCTTTAGCTAAAACCCTGTTGAATGCAAAAACACGTTGCACCAGGACACTAAGGGTAAATAGGAGAAATACCCCTAAAGATGTGGTATGCACAAAACTGGGGAAAGGAGACACTTTTGTACGCTATTCGGACAGTGTAATGATTGGCAAATGAAAGGATAGATGAGAGGTCTCCTGTATTTCCACAGAATATCCTAATACAATTGGACATGTGTCGAATACACGCCAGCAAATAGTCTCAAAACCACTGCCAATTACCAAATATAATAGTTGTATACCTGGGACCGATAGGTAGGACCAGATGTTGTCATATTATTTATGTGACCAAAAAACTAACCGCTGGCCAAAGAAATAGAATACAAATAATTCAGGAAGTACTTCCACCAATGGATGTTGCAAAAGGTGTGCGTAACAAATACTGTAAAGACACGTGCATTGTGCAAAAGCGGGACGCAACTGAAGGGAAGAAGCAAGTTATGAGGAAGTGTGCTGAATGGGGCAAGCGTACGGATGCACCATACGTGTGCATAACGTGTCCAAACAAAGCTGGATTCTCCTTTGAACTGTTGCACAATTACACATCTGTAATGTAATGAGATGTCATATCTTCAGAGAAAGATCTGTTCGTGTTTGATTTGTGAACTGTTTGTATTTGTTTTATTTGACTATTGTTACATTTATTGCTCAGAACATGAGGTTTCTGTACAGTATGTGGAATTATTTGTGGTTTGCTATAAAAACATCACCTCTAAACCTTGCAAACTTATTTGTTATATGGGATTGAGTTTCCATAGCACCACATTGCAGATGAGTTCTGTTTCTTTTTCTCCGTTTGATAGATCTTTTGGTGTTTTCAGACTCTAATTCTTTCTCTGTTTGCAATAAATGCATATGACACTTATAAGTGTCGGACAGCTAGCATAATATAAATTCTGTAAAGGAAAAAGAATTATGTTGAAATGCTTTCTTTATGCTTTAAATAACATATTAACAAAAGTATGTAGGCCTGTAACGTGTCAATGCTAAGTAGCAGTTCAGCCTCAAGGAAGTGCAAGAAATGGAGCAATAACATATCTAACATATCTGCCACATGGTGTACAGACAAACGAGGGGGGGGGGGGGGGGGAATGTTGCTATGTTTGTCTTTCAGTGGTGACCTGTCAGGCATGCTCCTGCCTCATCAGTTGTGGTATAAACTGCAAATGGCAGAAACAAATTTCATGGAAGCCCTTCACAGAAACATTAATATTCAAACATACCCACTACATTATTTATCCCTCAATTGACACATTCAACATGACTTCATCATGATAGTACAACATCCGTTAGATTGTTGAGGTTTGCAGCAGTCAAAAAGTGTACTGGCATGTGCTGTGTTTGAATTCAGAACATCATTCTCTGCCGATAGCTTTCTCAATATGTAAGCGTGATCATTTTTATGAGCAAGTGTGAAAACGCAATTTCAGGATACAAAATTTTATCACGTGTCATTATGTGTGTTATCATTTCAACAGTAAATCCAGCTCTCAGGTGAAATGAATTTAGGAAATTAAATTAGGAACCATTCTATTAACTATAAAATTGTTTAACATGAACCAAGTCAGTGGAGAATCAAAACATGAAACAGCTGATTCACATTTACATTTTCCACTGATTTGGTTCATCTTGAAGAATTTATTTGGCTGTATGCACCATCAGAAGCTCAGCAGTAGACAGTGATGAAATATTATATATAAATGTGTTATTTACTAATTCCTACTCCAAACAATAAACTGTTCAGTGGGTTTCATATGGAATTTTGGTAAATTATTTGGTGCTTCATTTTTTCAGGCTTACAGTTAACCATAATTCACTCTTTTGCCAAAATTTGTGAGATTAGATCTATGTGTGTAAATTTTAGTCCCAATTACATTACATAAAAAAATCAGAGAGCCATTTAAAGCACTGAGTGTAGGTGGGTGTAACTCAGGTTCACCAAACATGGTTCAAACATATTGGCATGTATTCCATCAACTTCTACAGTACAGTTACAAACAAATGGAGATTAATTAATACTGGGATGTGGAAAATGGTCCTCTGCATTTGTGGATGTAACAACAGTCAGTTTTTATTATTTCATACCATTTATTCAGAATGATGTGGTCATGGAGTGCCTCATTTTAGTTGTATAGATTGCCAATTTTACCAAGTGAAGCGAAGTCTCCTGTACCCTACCACCATCTCCTGTCAATACTGTAACAGATATGATCAAAAAATAAGAAGTATCTCGTAATGGCACATATGAACTAAAGCAAAAATGTATGCAATGAAAATACATGTCTGCTGCCTGTCTTATTCCATGTATAAAAGAAAAATAAAATGTGAAAAAAAATTATACTACCACTCCAACATTAATTTATTTTGGTTCAGATGAGCTTATCAGCCCATTCCTTTCACAGGTACTAATCACAAGCAGGGCATCAAAGCTCAGCTTAGCATTGATTAATTTTAATTGATAAAACACTGCATACTTAAAACTTCCTGGCAGATTAAAACTGTGTGCCAGACCGAGACTCGAACTCAGGACCTTTGCCTTTCATCTTGGGCAAGTGCTCTATCACTGAGCTACCCAAGCATGATTCACAAACCATCCTCACAGCTCTACTTCCACCAGCACCTCGTCCTACCTTCCAAACCTCACAGAGCTCTTCTGCAACCCTTGCAGAACTAGCAGTCCTGGAAGAAAGGATATCGTGGAGACATGGCTTAGCCATAGCCTGAGGGATGTTTCCATAATGAAATTTTCACTCTGCAGTGGAGTGTACAATGGTATGAAACTTCTTGGCAGATTAAAATTGTGCCGGACTGAGACTTAAATTTGGGATCTTTGCAAAGATCCCACATTTGAATCTCCATCCAGCACAGAGCTTTAATCTGCCAGGAAGTTTCATATCAGTGCTTACTACACTGCAGAGTGAAAATTTGACTGTGGAAACACATACTTACTTTTGAATTATGTGTTATTCCTACAGATTAGCTTCCTCCACCTCTAGATGTTTGTATACTGGAGACTTAACAAGTATTTTACTGGTGTATGTTAATCATATTTGTAAAGAATGTATCGTCAATGCTGTCAACAGTATTGTGCTGCCAAAACAACTTGTCCATTGCTACACAGAATGCTGGCAACAGAGGAAGTATTTTACTGATGTATTTTAATCAGATTTATGGAGAATGTGTCATCAGTGCTGTCAACAGTACTGTGCTACCAAGACAACTACCCCATTGCTGTGAAAAATGCTGACAACAGAGGAAAGAGAACCAAAGCGGTCTTAGTTGAGTGGGTTGGATGTGTGGTGAAAAGACTTTCTGCCATCTTTATTCTACACCATACATATCAGCTGGGTTTCATGAAAGTGTATTACAGATGCATTCTTGTTGAAATGTGGTGCTTGTTTGTAGTAATGATTATGAAACAAGTTACAGGGACACTGTTGTAACTCAGTTACTCTATGTGTAGAAGGGGTGTGACATTTTGAACATCCATTTGACATGCGGGCAGGCAGACATGCAGCGTGTAACCACACTGTTGGATCACATTGGTTGACAGTTGTTCCAGCAGTGATGACTTCCAACTTCTGCCAACAATTATTAATAAGAAGAAGGGTCCAAACTGGTGGCAGCGCAATATATGCTAGTTTCATAGCTGGAAAATATGCCTAATGTTATTGGCAATCACATGCACATGAGGTTTTGTGACATCAACAGTGGTCGGTTATGAAATTTACATGTGTTAAATGAGTATCATCAAAACGTTAAAAATGTTATGATATTAATAATTTTTCATGGAGCACTTATTTGCTTCCTGTGGAAAACCCGTGTTCTCAGAACACTGTTTGGGAAACCCTGAAATAGAAGACAGATAAATAGCTTTTGGAGATCAAATAGTGAAGACAACATAGGATCCAACAGCCAAAAGGATATACACCTTTATAAATCTTTTGATAACAAATGAGATATTGAATTTAACTGACAAAAGGAGAAAATGTAAAAATGCAGCAAATGAGGAAGGTATAAGAGAATATAGACATCTAAACAATGTGATTGACAGAAAGTTCAAAACTGTCAAGCAGGTATAGCTGGAGGGCAAATGCAAGGCTGTATAAACATGCACGTCCAGAGGAAACATAAATGACAGCTATAGGAAAATCAGAGACAGCCGGAGGAAAGAGAAACAGCTCTGTGAATGTTAAGAGCTCAAATGCCAAGCCAGTACTAATAAAAAAAGGGAAGGCTGAATGGTAGAAGGAAGATATAGAAGGGTTGCACAAGGGAAATGAGTTTAAGGCAATATTATAGAAAGACAAGAGTAAAGTAAATAAGGGTGAGATGGGAGAATGAGATACTAGCAGAAGTAAAGCTGTGAGTACCGGGTGTGAGTCGTGCTTCGGTAGCTCAGATGGTAGAGCACTTGCCCGCGAAAGGCAAAGGTCCCGAGTTCGAGTCTTGGTCGGGCACACAGTTTTAATCTGCCAGGAAGTTTCAAGGGTGAGATGCATGATATGATACTTTGAGATACAGTAGATGACATTCCCTCAGAATTTTTGAGATCCCTGGGAGAGCCATCCATGACAAAAATTTTCCATGTGGAGCACATAACATGAGACAGGCCAAATACCCTCAGACTTGAAGAAGAATGGAATAATTACAATGTCAAAGGAAGCCAAGTGTGAATATTATTGAACTATTGGTTTAATAAGACATGGTTGCAAAACACTGACATGAATTATTTACAAAAGAATGGAAAAAACTGGTAGAGGTTGACCTAGGGCAACATCACTTCAGGTTCTGTAGAACTGCTGACCTATGACTTGTCTTTGAAGATAGGTTGAAGAGAGGTCCACCAGTGTTAGCCACATTTATATATTTAGAGAATCTTTGACAATGTTGATTGAACTATACTCTCTGAAATTCAGAGGGTGGCCGGAATAAAACAGTGAAACGTTATCCCCAACTTGTACTGAAACTGGACTGTAGATATGAGTTGAAGCATATGAAAGGAAGTAAAATGTGGATAATGGAATGTCGTCTAATCAAATCAGATGAAGCTGGGGGAATTATAGTTCGGCTGCTGGAAGAACAGCCAAATGCTTCACGGATGTGGAATGCTTTCTGTGGAGGGGACACTATGGTGCCAATCCGAGCTGTGGAATTCATAAAAGTTGCCATGGTGAGAGTTCTGCATTGTGACCCCTATAACTTAAGGTCACACATAGTCAAGCAATGGGTGACCAATGTGGCATAACAACAAACAGCCATGTAATAACATTGGCAACATAGCTGCCAGCAGTCACAGATGTTCTTTCAGCAGCTTGACTCTAGATTAATAAATGAGATACTAAAAGTAATAGGCAAGATTTGCTGTTTGGGCAGCAAAATAGCTATTGATGGCCAAAGTGGATTTGATATAAAATCCAGGAAAGCATTTTGCAAAAAGAGAAAGTTGTTAACACTGAATCTAATTTAAGTTTTAGGAAGTCTTTTCTGAAGCTAAAATTCACCTTAGACTCAAATGAAACATAGACAATAAAGACTTCAGACCAGTAGAGAATAGAAACTTTTGAAATGTGGTGCTACAGAAGAATGCTGAAGATGAGATGGGTAGATCAAATAACTAATGAGGAGGAAGGGGGGAGGGGGGTGGAAGACCAAATTTGTAGCAGACCTTGACCAAAAGAAGGGATTGGTTGGTGGATCACATCCTGAGAATCATTAGTTTGGTAATGAAGGGAAGTGAGGGGGTAAAGCTGTAGAGGGAGACTGAGGTTTGAAGCCAGTAAGTGGGTACAAATGGATGCATGTTACAGTAGTTATGCATAGATGAAGAAACTTGCAAAGAATAGACTAGCAGGAAGAGCTGCATCAAATTAGTCTTTGGACTGAAGACCACAACAACAAGAAGTGAATCAGTGATAACAAAACAGTAAAAATAAATGTTTTCCAGACACTTAATCAATGTTGAGAATGATGATATTATATGCCATCTCAGGAAAAAAAGAGGAAAAAAAAAAAAGAAAAAAAAAACCCAACAAACAAAACGAATCTACTGAGCAAATGACTGTTTATCTTTTCCACAGTTATTGTCTGATTCCTCAACAACACCAAAGTACCCAGTGTACCACATGTCTTGTTCCAGTTTCCTCACAGAGTTAAGACTGTATTATTATACTTCTTGATATATGATGTCATGCAATTAATGAAAGTCTAGTACGGATTTTCTCACTCTTCGTTTGTGAAAAAAGAGGTTCCAGTACTGTTACCTTCCAGGGGGAAGGGTTGTTTTTGAAATTAAGACTTCTTAAAATGTTATATTAATGCTTCTCTGCTTATTTTAGAACTGTGAATCCAACATTTGTATAGATAAAAAAGCTACATTGTACCATATCTAAAAATCTGCAGTTGTAATTTTTTTTCATCAGATGTAACATTATCGAGTATCAGTGCATACCATCACAAATCAAGCGGTGGTGGTGGTGGTGGTTGTTGGGATGTTTAAGGGGGACTAAACAGCAAAGGTCATCAGTCCCCCATTCCAAAAACAGGCGAGCCGAAAATTTGCGGAGCAGGTAAAAACCAAAGAGGGAAGGAGACTCCCCCCTAGGCACTAAAAGAACACAAATGCGGCAACGAACACTACAGACAAGAAGAGTACAGATGAACACCAGGCAGAAAGAAACAGAAGAAAAGAAGATGGCCAGAGACTGGTTGACTGACCACGAGAACAAAAAAAAAGGGAAAGAGTCAACCATCCGACTACACACCAAAACAGCAACAAATTTTGAGAGACACGAGGACAAAAGACACAGAAAGGGGAGGTGCAGGATCTCCCTAAATAGAACCATAAAAAGGACTACCATGGATAAAATTTAAAACGTCATCAGCCATGGAGGCATCGTCGCATAAAACCAAAGGCAAAGTGCCTGGGAGATTAAAAGACTGCCGGAGGGTGCGCAGTCGGGGACACTCCAACAGAATGTGGGCGACCGTCAGCCGGGACCCACACCGACACGGGGGGGAGCCTCCTGACGCAAAAGATGGTTGTGCGTCAGGTAGATATGGCCGATGCGGAGCCGACACAGGACGACAGAGTCCCTGCGAGAAGCCCGCAGGGAGGACCGCCACACATTGGTCGTCTCCTTAACAGCCCGCAGCTTATTCGGAGATGTCATGCCACGTCACTCAGCAGTCCACATCCCAAACACCTTATGGCGCAACACCAACCGCTGATCACGAGCCGGGAGGCCGATCTCCAAAGCTGGGGCGTCGATCGCCCCTTTGGCTAGCCTGTCAACACGTTCATTCCCCGGGATGCCAACGTGACCTGGCGTCCAAACAAAGACCACCGAACGACCAGAACGGGTAATGGCGGAAACAGACTCCTGAATAGAGGAAACCAGAGGAGAAGAGGTATAGCAATGGTCGATGGCCTGGAGGCTGCTCAGGGAGTCACTGCAGATGACGATGGACGTACCTGAGCAGGAACGCATATGCTCAAGAGCGCGCAATATGGCCACCAGCTCTGCAGTAAAAATACTGCAGCCATCCGGCAAGGAGCGCTGTTCAACATGGGCAGCGTGAGCAAAAGCGTAGGCAGTGCGACCATCAACCAGGGAACCATCAGTGTAGACAGTCTCACAGCCCGAAAATGAGGCGAGGAGCGCAAGAAAACGGCGACGGAGGGCCACAGGCGGAACCGAGTCCTTGGGTCTCTGTGCCAAGTCCAGACGGACGGACGGCCGGGGCAAACACCAGGGAGGCGTAGGTGCACGGACTCGGAAGGGAGGCAGAAAAGGGAATGACCCCAGTTCCGACAGCAGGGACACAAATCAAGCACTGGATTTTCTGGCATCAAGTGATTTCAATGTTTCTTTTTTTGCGTGGTGTTCAGGTTATCCCTTTTTTTTTTTTTTTTTTAATGACATGTAACATCCATATTATGTAGCAGATAAATTTTATTGATGACAGGTTTATCACTGCAGCTTATGAATAGGTTCTGCAGTGTACCTGTGTCAGTTCCAAATACCAGAGTAACAGACGATACATGCTGATACCACTCACAAGGGAACGGACCAATCCTACATGTCAGAACCTACACTGAAAGTTTTCACACAGGAAGAATACATCAGAAGAAATGTATTGTTGGAATTTTAGCTTCTAAGACACACTGTTTTTAAAAAATGTGAAATTTACTAATTTTTGCCACACAAATTACTGCTTGTAACAGCGGTTTGTACAGGCTTTGCTGCCTAGCACACAAAGTGGTGAATAAGCAGACACGCCCATGACAAGAGAATGTAGCTTGAAATACAAGGTATGCACATGTGAATTTACGCACTTAAACCACACCAAAAATGTCTCAAAGCATTAATTTGTTGAGTGGCTTGCCATCCATATCAGCAATTGAACTGCTGTAGATGTAGTTTTACAGTAAGTGAGTAGCAGAAGAAAGAAAATAAGGCAGTGTATGACTTACATTACGGATGACTTCCATCATTTGGAACTTTAATTTGTTGACATATAATATTTTTCAACAATTCCTGTAGCACAGTAGTTGAGATGGTTTTTTGAATAATGTATATTTTACTAACAATGAAACAGTTCTTGTTTACTCTCTGTTGTAGTCACAAAAATGCTAAAGTATTTATTAGACGTTTATGATAACAGACATTTACCTTACACCGGGCAATTAATGCATTGAGCACTTCATAGCAAGTACTAGTTTTATTTAGACAGAATTGGAATGGAGTAAGAAATGTTTGTGGCCATTGTTCTGCGTATTGTGCTGTATACTTATTTGATCAAATTCATAAAACGTGATGATGGAAACTGACAATGCAAAAAGGACTGAACTATAACAATACTGTTCTGCTGATAAACATGAAATGACAAAGCACTTTTCAAAATCACTGTGTTTGGTTGAAAAATTTCTTCATCAAGGGTCTGAATCACACTCTAGTTCTGTGTGGAATCCAAATTGTTTTAAGTATTTTCAGCATCCTACTAAAGACCGAGGTGCTAGTATGTCCAGGGCAAGAGTCCAGAAAAAGCAATTGATTATTTTCTGCAACTTATAAAAAGACTTTCATAAGTAACATTGAAAATTATTATCTCTCATTTTTTCCAGTTTTCTACATTGATTACAAGATTTTCCTAGTAAACAGTCTTTTTTAAAATTTCAAGTCCTAATTTGACTTGAGGTTCCTGAAGACATATGCTGTGGAAGCAGTAATCCACTGATAGTTATCACTGGTGCTGTTGTATAAAAATGTATCATAGCATTCATCAACTGCACAAACAACATTGCCCTATACTCGCTTTGAATGAAAAAGTGCAGTCTTCATGCAGATCTTGCATGAAACTTGACACTGGCTTTACACATAACATTTAGGAGATAACAAGAAGCTTCGTCTAATTATCAGCTATGAATTTCTCTATAGTATTGCCGTGTAATGACATCTGTACACATGTACTTGGAATAAAATTTTTTAATTTTGCAACTTCCTTTTCCATATAATTTTCTGAATTCTTTCAACCAGTTTAAAGACACCTGGAACTGGTAATACTCATCTCATTTGCAGTTCAGAATGCTCATTCCTGCAGATCTCCCTCAGTAACTGTAAGCTGTCTCTGAAACAGTTCTAAATCTTTTGAATAGTTTTTCTTTCACACTTTTGTTAAGTTTCGTTTTGGCACATATTTTGTACTTCATGTAAATCTTTCTCACATTTTTACAATTTGTGTTCAGATTTTATGAAATGAAAGTGGCTTTGCACATTGCTGAATTTTAATAGTTTTTCTCTCCTTCATTTAAACAAAAAATTCACAGCCTTGACCTTGTCACTGAAAGCTATTACTGTACATGTTTTCTTCGGGCTAGGAAGGTGCTGTTTTTTTGTTCTGGGATTCAAGTAGTAGAACAATCATCATTCAAACAGTAATTCATGAAATCATCAGAGTTATTTCCTGTTTTTCCCTAATGATTCCACAATTTCTAATGAAATGTTGGGATAATTTGAATGAATGTGCAAGAAATCAACTAATAAATTGCATTCCAAGTTCTCCATATTTCATTTTTGCAAGATTGAAAACATTAATTGGATTCAACAGTACTGCGAAACTCTGAAACTTGCATGAAGACAGATGCTATTAGCAAGCATATGTGATAAGAAAACAGAGAAAATTAAATCAGTTTATCTCCACTGTTAACTCTTAGCAGTGCCATAGAGGCAACTGCTAATTATTATGAATATTAAATGACTCAAGAATTTGAGCAAATAGCAACTGTGAACAATTGTGTCAGAGAAACAATCAATGAAATCTGAAATTCACTTTACAAATTAAGATTGCATTGTGTTGTGTTATCTGTCTACCACTGTTTTGACAATAAAGATTATGTGCCTTCCATGTTGCACATCCACTGTCTGCTGCAGCTCCGGTAGAACTTATATTTCTCCAGCCACCTGCTGAGCTATGAATTTGGCAATGTTCAACATTTTTAAAAAGTATTTGCAGTGTGTCTTAGCAGCTAAAATTTTGACATTGTGTTTCTTCATTGTATTTCAGGGCAGGTTTCAGTATGTTAGCTTGGACCATTCCCTTGTCAGTATTCAACTGCAGAATGTGTACCTTATCATTCAACAGTGCAGTAGCTGTTTAGTGATAGTAGTGTTATGATGAAATAAGTGAATTTTTAATGCTGTGTATGGAATGGCATCTCTACAGCAAATTGTTGGTATTATGTTGATATATCTATCTCCTCTACTCATCCTTCTCCAAAAAAATTATTCATTATGAAAACTTGTATGTCTTGTTTCAGAGGTGCTGATGGAAATTCACTACCAAAAGATGTGTTGAACAGTCTCACACAGTTTCAGAGGAACCAGAAGAAGGGCACAATTGATGTGTGGTGGCTGTATGATGATGGAGGTGAGTAGAATTATCCAATATGATTCAGTTGTAAAAGTAATACCCGGATTTTGAGAAGAAGTCACTACTAAAAAGAAGAACAGCATAATTTTGCATAAGAAAATGAGTTATAATGAAGATAATTAGTTACAACTGTACCAAACATAATACTAAACTCAGAATGTGATAACATAGAAATGAGGAGCCACACAGTGTTTGGCATTTATTTATTCTTGCTCTTCATCTTCTTAAATGTCCTAACACAGATATTACAGGGAAGTGCAGAAACTGTAATTTTTGCTAGTGACATAAACATATTAACCAAGGCCTCCACGTAAGTACCTGGTTCCCAACAAATATTTCAACAACCTAACCTAACCAACTTTTAAAAATATAGTTATGCACTTTCAAACAAATAATGATTAGGCACTTGTGTAAGTATTAGATATTAATAGACATAAGTATTAGATATTAATAGACTTGAACTAAGTGAAACACGTTTTATAAAACTTTTAGATGTTATGATCTGAAACAATCTCAAGTTGACATATTTTGCGATTGTGAATGTTTCTCAATATTCTGACGTGCATAAAAATTTTGGCTGCATTCGACTTTGTTCTATGGAACTACCTTCTGAAGCATTGCAGACACACTCAAACAAACGGTTACTCTGCAAAACTGGATTGTAATAATATTGTGTAAAGCAAGTAATTAAGCATCTTCCAGAGACTACCTCAAACATCTGCCTTTTATGGTGCTAGAGGTTATCAATAGCAAATTAAATTTACAATGATAACTCATTAGAACAATTTCCATGTGGTTTTTGCCATCTTGCCTAGCACACAAAACTGGTGCACATAGTCTTAAATAAAGGTCCTTAAAAGCTATCAAAAGGCACAAGCAAGAAATTGGAAACTTCTGCCAATTATGAAGTATATTGAAAAAGATCTTAAATATATATTATGGTGTATATTTATAAACTGAAAATCTGTTTTAATTACACTGTTGGTAACAGTGCCCATTGTCAGTTTGCATCTGTTCTTACAGCAAGTGAATGATATTTTTGTGACAATTACATGTAAATGTTATGACATCAGCAACAAATAAAAAGCAGCTGATTATCATAATCAGAGAAGTGACACTTTTTTTCCAAAGTTGTGCCTGTCCTGCTAATTATATTGTGTTAGGGTATCAACGATTTTTTTTTTTTTTTCGTATTGTGATACATTACACAAAAATAAAGGTTTCCTTTCATTTTGTTACTGTGGTCTTCAGTCCAAAGACTGGTTTGATGCAAGTCTCCGTGCTAGTCTGTCCTGCACTGCAACCTACATTCATTTGTATCTGATTAGTGGAGTCAAGTCTTGTTGCCCCTCCCCTCCCCTGTACAATTTTTACCCCCACATTTACCTACAATAACTGATAATTCATTGTGTGAAATAGAGAAGCTGTGAATACGTGCTGTGTTTATGCTCAAGTTTGATAGCTGACCTCCAGTTATCAGTTTCATTGTCTTGTCATTTAGACTCAAAAAAATTATATAACAATAGGAAATTGTTGATAAAATATTTAAGAAATGGCTGTCAGTGGTTCAGCATCTCCTGTACATGGTGAGCATTTGTCTTTTCTCATACTTCTTCTGAAGCCTAGTAAAATTGACTGAGCGAGGTGGTGCAGTGGTTAGCACACTGGACTCGCATTCGGGAGGATGACGGTTCAATCCAGTCTCCGGCCATCCTGATTTAGGTTTTCCGTGATTTCCCTAAATCGTTTCAGGCAAATGCCGGGATGGTTCCTTTGAAAGGGCATGACCGATTTCCTTCCCAATCCTTCCCTAACCCGAGCTTGCGCTCCGTCTCTAATGACCTCGTTGTCGACGGGACGTTAAACACTAACCACCACCACCACCTAGCAAAATTAGTTTTAAAATGAAATTAAAGTTGTTTCTTTCAACAATTTCAAAAGCACTGTGAACGAAATTTTGAGTACAAAATGCATAAGCATTCTACATTAATTTTAGGTTTCCCTAAAACTGATGTGATCTAGTTCATTCCGATGACTCATACATATAATCTATGAATTGTAACAGCAGGTAACTGAGTAACTCACACACTGCCAGGAATTTACATCAGAATTGACACAACACAACATTTGATTCAACTGAATGGTCTGAGATGGTAACAAGCTGCAGTAAATCAACAGTGCAGTTTTATCATCAGAGTAATTTGTATTCTGGTGCTCTGTGCAAAATGTTCGATACTGCACAAAAATTTATGTCTCTTCTTCTACATGTGCCCAGTATCATTTCTTGCACATAATTTCATATCTGTAACTTAACTGGTAATTTAGTAGTTGCTAGTTGCCATCTCTCTCTCCATCTGTCTTTGTGTGTGGTTTTCTCATACCACTGTTCCACCTCAATTGGATAAAAAAGAACCTAGAGAAGTTACTAAGAGTTTTCTCTTAATAACTGCTGGCTTAATGTGTAATGAAGACAGTAGCTTCTTTGGTTGATGGCAGTTTCATTTGCAGTGGAGCCAGTTGCTTCTTTGGTTGATGTTTTCATTTTGGAATGGGACTTGTACTAATTAGTAGATGATTTTAATGGAAACAGTTAGTTACGTCCATGTTGGAGAGTGTCTACTACTTCTAATGTTTGCAGGTCTCACTCTTCTACTGCCATATATCATTTCAACTCGAAGAAACTGGTCAGCATGCAAGCTGAGAGTATTTGCTTTAGCAAATAAAAAGAGCGAACTTGAATTTGAGCAGAGGAGGTATGTATTTGTTAATTTTACAAGGAGCTGCACTGCATAAATATGTGTTTCTTAGAGCATATTTCTTATCCAGCACCTAGGCTTTTTTCCTAAAAAATGGTTTTTAGAAGTTTTGGTGCTTTACTAGGTATCTGATTAGTTTCTTTTCCATATTATGTTGAGCGTTACCCTTTCATACTAATTTCTTTAAATATCGTGTTTCTTTTTACGTCTTTAGGTGGCAAACAAAGTTATTGCAAAATTACTTTTATTTTTAAAGACTCTTACCCATTACTTTTAATAAGCATTATAACTATAGCTCCTCTTTATTGCACTACCAAAGTAGCTGAAAGCATTTAGCTGACTTCAAAATATGTTTCTAATTTTTACATGTGCCCTCTAGCATGTTCACCACTCTTTTTACACCTTTCTTTATTTCCCTCAGATTCCAGATTCCAGGATTATTCTGCTTGTCTCTGTTCTATATTATCCAGATTTGCTCTCAGTTTTTACTCTTTCTGGACAGAATTGAATGAAATAAGTAACTATATGTATAATCACTGTTCTTCCTTTTTTAATGTTATGAAAATTACTAAACTCTTAATAAGAATGGAGGAACACATAAGAAGAGTGTATAATGGCAACATACAGTATCCTGTTGCAGACCATTGTCTGCAATGCGATTTTTGAGACATAGGTGCATATGTGCTATTTTACCTTTTTTTTTGTTTTGCTAGCCTTTCATTTTCATTTCATTTATTTTGATCCTGTTCATGACATATTTTCTCTAACCTTAGACTTGCTTACTACACTTTCCATTACCTCCAAGATTTCAAGTTTTAAAATGTTGTTCAGTAAAAAAATAGTCCATTTCACTCTCTTATGCTGGCCTGGCTGACTTCTCCTGTGTCTGTAAGTTTTCCAAGTCTTTTTCCTTTTCTCAGCCAGAAGGGGCCGCTTGCTCGAACAGCCATCAATTTTTCGTAATTCTGTGCATTTTGTCTAATACAGCTTGGTACAAGCATGTGTTATTTAGCTGTCTAGCAGTGCAGTTAATCACTCAGATTATTAGCAGCAAATTTGTTACTAGTGTTAGTCCTAGTAGAGTGTGCTTGTATTGATTTAAAGTACTTTCACAGTGATGTAAATATTTTATGTTAACTGTAATTTTTTAAAATTTTAATGTGATGAATTTTCTTGGTGTGAAAATATGAGAAAATGTCTTTTGTACACATTATATTTGCCAAATAGTGAGCTAATCGCAGTCTGCAGCTGTTTCTTTAATTTAGTAGTTGCATTCAACAAAATAACTTAATGGACATAGCAAAAGAAATGATGTATTCTGGGGTGTGAGAGGAAGGAACTGAATGTACTTCATTATTACTAGATCCCCTCTTCCCAAATGAACAGTCACTTAGTAAAACTTGCTGTGTGCTGGATTCCCTTCTCTTACTCTCTTCCTGCTTAATCATGAGTATTATATAGTCCAGGCTCATTGTTGCCATGGGATAATTGATTGGTGTGAATATTAATTATCTCTGTCATCAGAGCTTCCTACATTACCTACTGACAAAGTTATTATCGTGTTCCAAATCAAAACAAATTAAATGATCCCAGACATTATTTGCCCATTGGGAACTCCCACCATGTTTCTGCTGAGCCTGTTTGACATAAATACAGAAAATCAATACTTAAGCTAGCTGCACCAGGACTGTATCCACAATAATATTTTTCCCATTTTAAAAGTGAGTTATGACAATTTAAATTAGTTCATTAACTATTGTTTTATTTGCAGCATGGCAAGTTTGTTGGCAAAATTTAGAATTGATTACTCTGATTTAAAAGTAATCCCAGATATAACCAAGAGGCCAAAGGACTCTACCATTGCCTTCTTCGAAGACCTTATCAGTAGTTTCAGATTGCCTGATAATCAAGAGTGTGACAGTGGAGATGGCAGTAAGTATTTATTATATATTTTTGTCATTTTTGTATTTATTTTCTTCTAACCAAGGAAATAAAGGAAAATTAATGAAAGAAGACAAACCTTTTCTATCCAAAGGACAATTCACTTGAGCCAACAGACACGTGTAAAAGTACATGACTCTATCCTAGCTTTTGGAACTAATAGATTCATCCTTAGAGAGGAGAGAATTATAGGCTGGGAAATATTAAGAAGGAAGGACCAGTCATTCAGTCCCCAGGATCGGAGGGGCCCATCTGCTTTGAAGATGAGGGGAGACCAAGGTGAAAGGGGGCGTTAGAGTGAATAGGAGGTCAAACATTGTACATTGGTGAGCAATGTGCCAACTTTAGTCCTGAGATGATGGAGACAGAGTGGTAAGTAATGATGAATTAGGAGAAAAAGAGACATAAATAGTGCTGTACAGAACTAGGTATAAAAGGAAGTTGGGAGGGGGAGACAATGAGAAAGAGGGAAGGGAGAAGTTCAAAGAAGAAAAAGTAAAATCAATAAAGATAATAGTGAAACACAGTATACAGAATATCCATAAAATATATATATATAAAAAAGAGGATGATTATGAAGAAAAGAAGGAGAGTGTAGGAATGGAAATTAAATCCAGGAGGGATTTGTAGAATGGGAAGTTCCCATCTCCAGAGTTCAGGGAAACTAGTATTTGGTGAGAAGATCTAAATAGCCTGTTTGGTGTAGGATGCAATCACATCCTTTGAGTCGTACTGTAGAACATATTCACTAGCTGGATATTGGATGTACCCAAGGCTAACAGTTGTTGTACATCTATTCATGCTTTCAGCTAGTTTAGAAATGGACATTCCTATTGAAACTGACCCGAGGGTGTCAGCCCACTTTTGTGCAGGGTTGGGCAGCAGTTTTGTGTAGAACTGTACAGCAGCAGAGGTTCATGGTGAGGATGCAGGCAGGTAGCAGCTTAGTAAAACAATATCAACTATTAATCACTTTATTACAGCCCATGCCACTCTACTCAGATGCTACGGAGTGGTAGCCATGCCCCTTGTAGCGAGTGGTGCAATAGGCACGTGCAGTGCAGTGATGGCTGGTGACCAGCCATCAGGTCATGACTCAGCATCGCAAAATGCTGATGCCAACAGCTACCTAGCAGCACACGTCCCTGTTAGGCATGCTGTGCTGCATGCGAGTGGTGTCTGTGGTACAGGAGGCAACTGAAACACTTGCAGAGGATGTCAGCCTCCTGGTGTGAAGTCCTGTCCTTGTGAGCAGCAGTTCTAGCTGCCAGGGCACCCACACCAGTGAAGAAGGGAGAGCAGCTGTGCCACCCTGGTCACGATCTGATGTCTCGTGGGCAGGAGTTGGGCTGCTGCTGGAAAGCGCTCGGAGTGGCCTACTACTGGAATGGCACCAAGTCTCAGAAGAAAGGCTTGGTGCTGGTAGGTGGTGCCATGGTGGCAGCTGGCTGGGCTCAAATGGTGGCTGCTTGCTGACCCATTATGCAGTTCAAGACATTGGCTCATTTGTTGTGCCGATGCAACATTTCTGTGGCCTGCCAGTGGAGAAACTGCTTGCCCCATTCTGTAAGACCCCTGTCTTGCAGCTACACTGACAGGTTTGTGGTGCAGGGCCTGGTCTGTCCCTCTACATGTAAATAGCTCCATTGCAGTAACTGGCATGCTGACATCCTTCTCTCAATGGCTGCCTACTATGTTTCCACAAAAAAAAAGAAAAAAAATAGTGGTGGCACTAGAACACCACCCTTCTTTGGAAGACCAACACCAGTTCTCTACACTGGAATGGGCTACATGGACAACAGTGTACAATTTTTACAAAAATTGCTACGTTGCATGAACCATAAGGTTCAATAGCTGCAAATTTACCTCACAATGTTTAGTTCATTAGAGCCTAACTTACCATTACAAGAGTACACTTGTCACACTAATTACTAGGCCATTAGTTATCGTGAGAATGGACAACACAGTATACAGCTACTAATATCCTGCTAGCCATGTCATGTTGACAACTCTACACATACAGCTTACCACACTTTTCAAGCTCCTCATGGCCTGTTCAGTAGCCTTATAACATACTAACCAGCAGGAGGTACATTTCTCACTGCAACTTACTACTAAAATGTTATACAACAAAGAATGATGCTGAAAAAGTCTTGCTCTCTCTTTAAATTATCCATTGCATTTACTTTCAGCAGTACAGGGTTTGACTCCATAAAACTCTTTTGTTTGACGTCTCCTTAGTCTACCTGTTAGTTTTTTAACCTATTGGTTTGGAAAATCATTTGGCACTTCGTCCTTGCGACAACAGTTCCCTGTATGTTTTTCTAAAAAGATATTTCCCAAACCAATCCTTGCACATGAATCACATATGGTACTGCCACTTTCATTACATCGATGGGTACTTCCACTTATCTCTCTCACTGTAGTGCTAATCACAGACCGAATTCCTCCTGAAATGCTTGGCTTTCTTCTGCTCCTGCTCACCCACAGCAACTTCCTGTTGCCTTGTGACATTATACCATACAAATTAATACTTTGTTATTTTGTTACATTGGGTGAAAGTTGTGACAGTAATCCACAGGCCACAGTTTCCTCTAGTTGAAATGTTGTCTCTTGAAGTTCCACCGTGTGTCACAAAAGGTTAATTGTGGAATGATGTTCCGGCAGAAAGTTTGCGTCATACGTAGTATGCGCGTGTTGTGCCCATCACTGCACTGCACTGTAAACAGCTCACAGCACCCTTCAGCAGCTTGCTCTACAAAGCTCTCACTTCATGTTTGTGCTACTACAACATTCCAAACTGCAGGTCTCGTCAACAGAGTCCATCTTGCTCGCCTGGTTAGAAAACTTTGCAAGCATATTTACTCTTCCTGCTTCTGAGAAAACACATGTATCTACACTGATTCTTCCACATCATCTGCATCACAACATCAACAGTTTCTTGTGCATCTCTTATAGTATCTAAAGTAACATTATCAACTTCAGTTCCGCTCTGCACAACCTGATAATCAGTGGCACATGCACTTCCCTGTGCATCAAGCTCAGACTCTATAGCCTTTAAACAACACCCATTCTCAACTAGTGGGGCAGGTACTGCTGTACTTAAAGTCATCCATGTTGCTATGCACTTACTTAGTAACTTTGGTACACCCCCTCCCTGTCTCTCACCCATCCACCTCCCACCCCTCCCCCAACTCACTTTGTCTGGCAGTATAACTACTTCAGATTCCATAATTCTACTGATATTGGAGCTGACACTTCCTGTGTTACTCGCCTTAATGTCAACAACATTAGTACTCTGCACATAGGGCCAGCTCTGTGCAACATCATTACCCTCTTCATTAGTTACCTTAATTTTTCACTTAAAATATTGTCCCACCATTTGTTAAGTTTCATCCTACTCTTCACACAGTTGATAGACTTTAACTATAGTAACATCAGTTGAACGTTCCGTGGGAATAGTTAAAGGAGACACAAATCTTCTGCTCTTTCCCTTCCTTCTGTTTCTTTTTTGTCCCTCCTTAACCTATTCCTTGTTTCCTCAAATCTCCTCTGCCCATTCTGTAGGACCCTTGTTTCAGCACTTCACTGGCAGGTTCACAGTGCTGGGCCGGGTCTGTCACACAATGCTTAAATAACCTCATCACAATAACTGGCTTGCGGACATACTGCACTCACTGACTGCCCAAGGCCTCTGCAATGCCACACTGCTGTGCTCCCACAGCACACTCAAAAATAGTGGCAGTGTTAGACTATATAAAAAACTGTTCAGTGGACACATGTTAGTTGGTGAACACCATGCATGATTTTGCAATTTGCACTGTCTTTGTTGGTGAAGGTTTTACCAGTGGTGGAGCCAGAGTAGGTGTCAGTGAGTGGTTGCATGGGGCAGGTTTTAGAATGGGAATGATCACAGGGATGAAACCTTGGAGCAGAGGTAATAATTTGGAAATCTTATATGGTTTGACTCAGATGTTACTAGTTGTGTCGATGTAAGGCTTCCATAAAAGTGGAGTTCATCAAGGTGAAAAATAAATCACTCAACTTTTGCATACCATTCACTCCAATGCCACCACAATATTACTATCAAAAACACAGACATGGAAGTCATAAGCATAAGCAACATGAAACACTTTAATCTAAAAATTTATGAAACAATAACAAAAATTGAACATCTCATAAATGATCAGATCAACCAAGCAAATCACATACTTTTTAAATTAATAGAACATGTGGTACAATATTAAATAAAGACACAAGATTCTACCACTCTACATATTACATCTCTCTCCCCCTTCCCTCCACTCTCTCTTCCACCCAGTGAAGACTGTACAACCATTCCTCCCCCCCCTCCCCATACACACACATAATCCTTTTCCCCCGGGCACACCTACTCCCTTCTCCCTCCTCCTCTTCCTCCTCCTTGTCTTCCTCCTACATATGCTCACTTTCTAGCATAATTACATTGTAAGGAAATATCTGTCACAGAAAACTAGTATGAATAACAGCAAAGAGTTGACTTTTTGTTGATAATGCTGGTTGGGAAGTATGATGAGATACATGAAAATATGGAGAAATGATGGTTCACATAAATCATAAGAAAAAGAAATAAACCTTGTTTCTTATTTGACTCCAAACTAGCTGTTTATTTACTGGGTATTCGATATTAATGTATCCTAGTCAGTGCTAGCATTGGTTATGCTGATATATAAACATGAGCAAACCAGAAATTTAAAATTGGTCGGAGATTTATTTCAGTCAGTTTATTTGGGTGAAAAGAAGAAGAGGTTAGGAATACTAAATATTTTGCCTCTTGAAGGTAAGTAATGCCCAGCCTTCTGGCTCATAATTTAATAATATTCTCAAGTGAATTTTCCTTTTCTCTCAATAAATATTTCACTTATCCGTACTAATATTACAAGTATGAAAGTTACTCTGTTGTTACATTTTCATTACTATACCACTCAACTGATTTTGACGAAATTTGGTGTGGAGGCCCATTGGAAAAACTCAAGCTACTTAAAAAAAAAAAAAAAGACCCCTAAGAGGCTGAAGTAATGAATGAAACCTCTTTTTTGATATATGTGAACATAAACCATGTTAAAAAGTTATTAAATCTGTTGAATAATGCGTAGCTACTTCAGTAGCACGATTCATAGGTTCGTGCTCCTGCCCGTGCCCCTCTGTATGTGCCGTTCAGCAACAACACTATGTGTGCCGTGTCATTGTGCATTGGGGCAGTTGGGAGGCGGCACATCACACGCTATTCGTATCTGAACAGACAGACATGTGAGGGCAGCTGACGTTATTATGCATACAAATATTATAAAATTTGCACTGGACCAAACGTCAAATTATTTCCACATAGAACTATGTAATGTGGGCAGGCACAGCAATTAAACTTCATAATGAATGGAAGTACATACTTGACCTCCTTCTGTGCTGTACGCATGCAAACACCACAAAAGCCCCATTGTCCTGTTTTATTTATTTTGATGACTTCCCCTCTTCAGGGGTTTGGTTTTTGACTATGTTGGGGGCATCTTGGTGCGCTAATGTGACACAGTTTTCACCTGAGGATGCTGTTTTAATGCTGGGAAACCATTTGTGACAATAAAGAAATCACCAATTGCAGCAGTCTTGGTGGTTCATTTTATTTCCATTCATTACAAATTGCTTGCTGTTTTCTTTGTCAGTTTAATGTTATTTAATAAATATAGAAAATCTTGTTATTTTAGTGCACAACTTGACTTCTTGAAACAGGCATCCATTTTGTAGTAGATAACAGATATTTTATAATTTTCAATTTTGTATTTAATTTAGTTTGCGTGTGTGTGCATGTGGCGAGTGGTGGGGGTCAGGGGGAAGAGATCCTTTCTGTTGTGAATATTTTTCACTGACATTTTAAAAGTTTTTTCCTTTTTCTGTAACAACTACTTTTTTTCCCCTCTCCACCACCTGGAAGTTGTTCCATCTTTCCTGTTTCTATACACTCTTTCCATCTTTTAGTTAGTTTGAAAGATTGCAGTTCCCACTCAAATTGCTTTTGGTATGATCATAAATAAAGGTCAAGAACAAACACTCAGAGTTGCCATGTGTGCATTTAGAAAACCTTTGTTTTCCTTGTGGACAACTCTATATGGCATGCTCACATGTATCTAACCGACAAAACCTTTACAGTTTTCAAAAATATGGCAAGACCAGAAATGTTGTTTATAGAACTCTGTTGAATTAAGATCATGCAATAAATAACTGATAAGAAAGAGAAAAAAATGTAGTTTTTAATATTTTTAATTAAGATTTTACGTATTGCAATAATGAAAACACATTCATTATGTACCTACACACCAGCACTACATACATTTATACATATATACTTACATTCCTACACCACAATATACCCAGATATTCATAAATTACTTGCGTACTTACACACCATCACTCATAACAAAATTACGTGTGTGTGGCATAACCATGGATAACAGCTAATGATTTTGTAATTATTACAGACCTATTTGATAATTTGTGATGATTTTTTCTTTTTATTTTCAGTTTCCATTACTGAGGCAGAGCTTATAGCGATGACAGATAAAACAAACAGGCATCTTCGTCTACGGGAACTTGCGATGGAAAACTCTCTCGATGCTAACCTAGTTGTAATGTAAGTAGCTTTCTCCTTTTAAATAATGAGTAGGTCATGTTACTTCATTTGTAAAAATACATTTATTGCTTTACATCAACAAATGACAAACATTTGAATTGGTAAGTCCAGGATGGAATAATAACAATATTATGGAAAGGTTGGATTGCTACTCACCATTTAGAAGAGATGCTGAGTCACAAACAGGCACAGTGAAAAGACTGCCATACATTTTAGCTTTCAGCCAGAAGGCCTTCTTCTGAAGTAGAAAACACACACATGTTCACACAAACACAACTGGCACACGCAGGACTACTGTCTCTGGCCACTGTGGCCAGGCTCAACCTCAACGTCCATAGAAAGTGGTCACATGTGCATCAGTTGTCCCGTGACTGTGTGTGTGTGTGTGTGTGTGTGTGTGTGTGTGTGTGTGTGTGTGTGTGTGCGTGTGTGCATGCGTGTATCAGTATTTTAGTTTCACCTGTCTGTATTTCAACATCTCCTCTATATGGTGAGTAGCAATTTATCCTTTTCATAATATCATTGTAAATATTAGGTGGTAATGCTGTCATAGTGCTATAGTGGAAGGGTAAAACAAAATAAAAGACATATCACACAGATGTGGTTCATAAACAGGGAAAAGCATTTGACAGACTCTTATCAGACTGACTAAAAACATAAATCTGAGTTTTGTTTATTTATATGTCTTGAAAACATAATGCTACTGCCAGTGAGTTGGGCAGTCAGTAAGTTTACTCTGTTTCAGTAAGTTTATTCTGTTTGTGTACCAAACAGAAACAACATTGTAATATATTTGTGGTATTTTTGATAAAGCCACACATGCACCATCACTAACTAACCAACTCACCCTCTTCCAAATGGTGAACACCTTAGAGAATCAGCCAGGAAACTCAGCTTAAAGACAGGATAGTGAGGATGGGGAATAAAAAGAACTCAATGGTGTGGATGGTTGTTGAGGTGAAACAGTCATTAAAGGACAACCTCTGGGGCTCTGTCCATATTGACTGCCCTTCCTTAGCTGCTTGTGGGACATTTATGAAACTAATAACTCTCCTAACCTCCCAATAGTTTGAGTGACCTGTTGGAGGGTATTCACTTTCAGCCAACTAAAAGAGCTTGGATGATTAGTCCGTCCAAACCGACAGCTGTACCTGAAAATGTAAATAGCAGTAACCTGAACGTTCATCTTTACAAACTCAATTACAAGTGCTGTTTTGACTATCATCAATTTGGTTTATCAATATGGTATCTGGCTACATATGGCAGGTGTGGTCTACCTGATCCAAAATTTAACACTCAATGTAGCACTTCATGGATATGTATAAATTGTTGTAATAAACGTCCGATAAATCATACTGTTGAGAGCCTCACGAATTTCAAAACCTTGTCTCTTATAAGCACAGAATTTAGCACTGCTACAGGGTTATTTTGTCTTATCAATATCTTCATATGTCCCTCAGCCTTCACTGACACTGCTCAGTAGATAGTGATTGCTGATTTGAGCTTGACTACTTTCTGATCTAGAGACACCTTACATATCAAGCTGTGCCCAAAAGGACACTGCCAAAATACATCACATTTTCTTTTTATTTTTGTAACTCATTAGTCTTTTGACTGGTCTGATACTGTTCCCCATTTTATCCAATCTTGTGCAATTTTTTCATTTCTGTGTAATTATTACTCACATCATCTTCCCTACATTCAGTTTTACATATACTAGTTTTGGTTTCCCGTACTGTTTTTTTTCTCTACTGCCCCTCCCAGTGCCAGGTTAACTACTCCTGGTTGCTGTAACATGTGTTCCATCAATGTGTCCTCTCTTCTGACAAGGTTTTTTCATAGACTTATTTCCTCACCCATTGTTTTAATACTTTTTCAGTTAGTACTTTATCTCATCATATAAATTTTTTAAATTTTAATATTCTTTGATAACCACATTTTAGATGCTTCCAGTTTCTTCTTTCCCAATTTCTGATAGTTGAATTTTAACTTAGATGTAGCACTGTGCTCTAGATGTAAACTTGTAGGCACCTTTTCCTCAGTTCTTTCTGTGTAAGTTCCTGATATCAAGACAGCTCTTTTATTATGAGTGTCCAGTGAGGCTGAACAGGTACTGTATAGCCAAGTACAACTGTTTTGGAACATTGAGACAGTGTCTTGGTCACATTACAGATGTGATCCACTGAGACAATGATGCATCATTTCCAAAGACTTTAGCCCATCTATTAACCCTTTTGATGCTACAGACATCCTCTCTGCATACTGTGCTGAGGCCGCTTTTATTATGGCTGTACTGCTCACCAAATCCTGGTGCCTGTGCTGAGTGATGGCATTCCAGTGATATGAAATACTTATCATCAGATTTTTCAAAAACTGGTAGGTGACAAAATTTAATTTTTGCACATCTTACAGTCTGATATCTTCACTCAATGAAGAACTCTATTTCTTTTTGTTATCCATCATACTTCTGTCGCTGCATCAAATTAAGTAAAAAAACTTGCAGGAAATTTTAAAGTGTAAATGTAAAAACTCACTGCATAAAAATTGTGTATGTTCGATTTTACCTCATACATTGCACTGAATGAAATGTAGATAAGATACTGAAATTTTATTTAACATTGAGAGCAGAACAATATCTCATTTTGTTCTTGAGTTATATGCTTTATTTCCAGTTGCAAATCATGTCATATCTCCTAAATGATTCAAGATATCGAAACAAGGTTTCTTGCAATGATAGCATGCAATGAGGCACATAGGTAGTATTATAAATGCTTGAAACATTTTTATTCACTGAGATATGGAAGCAACACATCTGCAGCAGTGAAAGGTTGGCAGCTCAGGATGCATACGGATGGACACGCCCACAGCAACAAAAGTGTATGTCTTTGGTGAAGTTAGAAGTGCCACTTTGCTATCACATGCAGTTGTGCTGTTTTGCAACAACACTAATGTTGACCAATTGCAATGAATATTGCGGTCATTCAAGTGACAAGAGTCAAATGCCACTGCATTATTAAGGAGAACAAAAAGAGACAGTGTTATGAACTCCTGAACTAAATTCTACTAAGTCAACATTAATATTGGAGATTATAAGGGGGAATTATACCCAAAGTGGAATGTGCTGAGTTACTGGCATAATGAGAAATGGTAATCTCTAGATCAGTAAGATAAATATATTGCAGACAATCGAGGCCTATTTTCCTATAGTGATCACCATTGCCAGCCAGGATCCTGGTTTCTGTCAACACAGTCATGACAGAGAGCCAGTAGGAACTGTTGTTTCAACAATGTCTGTGGAGTTTGACAGGTGCAACGTATCAGGGAGACAGGAGATTACCTCACCTCATGGATGCAGTACTAATACCACTCTTGAAGCAAGGGAGGACCTGGACTTAACTAAGTGTTCATTAGAGGGTCACCCCCCTCCCCCCAAAAGCTATGTAGGAAATATTTCAGGGAAATTGATCAATTGATATACTGCTACCTTGTTTGGGTTTCTGACTCCTGTCAACCCAAATATGAGTTTCAGGTTGGATACTGGAGATATCATTCTAAAATTGATAATCTATACCTGCTGGAGGCAGCTATTGGACAATCTTTCATATGCAATCTATATCTTTTGGAAGTATTTGGTTTTTTTCCACCTTGAGAAGCCATTCTATGCAGCTTAGTGACATCATAGTCTTCGGTAGCTCCAAAAATCAGGATTCAAAACACGTCTCTCAACATATACATAATCCTCTTTTTCACATTGCTTATTGTGTTATGATGTTGGGTAAGCCCTGTTGAAGCATTTTTAACAAGAGAATGATGGCTTTCAAGCCTGCCTTTTCAATCCTACCATGTTACTACCATCAATA